>NC_047652.1:17742060-17873402 GCF_902201215.1 Prunus dulcis
AATATTAATATGTATGTGTATATGAGTATATTATAATAATAATATATGTGTATCTATCTATATGTATTTATATATTATATATGTATATATGTGTTTATATATATATGTATATACGTGTATATATGTACATTAATATATAATATAATATATATTACATATATACATGTATGCTATTATTATAATATTAATATGTATGTGTATATGAGTATATTATAATAATAATATATGTGTATATATCTATATGTATTTATATATATATTATATATGTATATATGTGTTTATATATATATATATATTTATGTATATACATGTATATGTGTATATTCATGTATATATGTACATTATAGTATATGTGTATGTAATAATAATAATAATAATAATAATAATAATAATAATAATAATAATAATAATAATAATAGTAATATATGTTATTAGTATTACAATATAATATATGCATCTTATACATTGGTGAACATAGGACTAGCTAATCCTCCCTTTCTATATGGGCTTAGTAGTCCCCTCCTAATGAGGTGTTTTTGGTGGGCCCGGTATTAGCAATCTCATCTAAGACTAGAATTAAATGAAACAAACATGGTACTAAATTTAGTCCAAGCCAGTCCAAGCCAAGCCTGTGTACCAAACGACCCCTTTGTGGTTTATTTCTATGTTCTTTTGGTTTCTTGCTGTTTTGTATGTTTTCTTGGTTTATTTTGTATTTTAATTTGTGTTGGGTTGTTTTAGCCGGTTTTCTTTACTTCTCTAATTTGCAGTTTTTCTTTTCTTTTTCTTGTCCATATATGATTGTGTTATTTTACTATCTCTTTGTTTTTTGAAAGTTTTTTCTTAATTTTTTTGTTCTTCTTGACAATTTCTGTTGCTGGCAAAGCCACTTTGGGTGTGCAACATGTAGGGGTGTTCTGGTTTCCTTTTTCTTTTTTCTTTTCTTTGTTTTTTCGTAATTAGTTCAGGGCGCGAATCTTTTTTCAGATTACGCTTTTGTTCATGGCTCTTACGTTGGGTTTCATCCTATCATTTGTGTAAGTGCTTCTCAATGGCGGACCTAGGAATTTTTTTAGGGGTGGGGTAATTTTTTTTTTTTTTTTTTTGGGGAAGATCTTTTATAACCAAGAATTTTTGGAATAATTAATATTATATGTTAGGATTATATATGTAATAACCCAAAACAAAATATCTAAAAAGAAAGAAAATATCTAAAAAGTAAGGAAAATCTCTTTTAGCAAAAAGACAAGTTTGCCCTTGCATATTTTAATGGGGGAAAATTTGACTTTTTAATGAAGAAAGAATTTGGGAATTCCGCTTACGTCATTGCGTAGAGCGCGGCGAAACGAGTTCGTAGACACGGAGTAGACCCGAATCGGAGCTGTAACGAAGAAGTTATGGTCTAAAAACCGCGAAGGGCAAAACGGTAATTTGGTCAAAAAGTCAGATTTTTTTTTTCTCTCTCTCTCCTCTCCCCCGTCAGTTCCCTCTCTCTCCTCCCGAAGCCACCCCGCCCGCGACCTCCGCCCCTTTAAGTCGTTGCCCCGGCTACCACAGGCAGTCTTGATCTCCGCCGTGGGTACCGTTGGAATCGTGACACACCCGCTGTTCTTTTCCGACCAACACCAGCCGGGGGGGCGCTGGAATCTGCCATTGTTGCCGACTTTCGTGTTCGAACTTCCAGCTCGAATTTCTCCTTCAATTCTCCACCAAATCGATCGAGTAAGGTATGGTTTCTCAGCTATTTTTCGTGTTCTAGCTGATGGATGTATGGGTTTCGATCGATTTTAGCTCTAAAGCGATCAATTTTCGACTTGAATTCTGGCTGAAACTTAGGCCATCAAAAACTACTATTTCGGGTCACTTTTTGGGGTTTGTCCAAGAACAAAAGTGACTCCAAATGGGGTGTTTTACCTAGGATAGGAGTTTGGAGTTTTGGTTCCGAGATTTTTCGGCCACCCGGAATCGCTCAAGACACCCAAATTTGACCGCGCATGCTGGGACGCGTGGGCGAGGGTAGTGAAGTAATTCTGTACAGTTTAGTGACCCTCGTGTCGTCACGAGTGCGTAGGATTTCGCGGATCTCAATTTGGAGTCCGTTTAAGCCCCGAACGGATTTTCCATATCGCGCGATCCGTGGGTGCAGTGTCGTCAAATCATTGGATCACGCTGAATTTCGGAAATATCGGTCTACATGATGTCAGGATCGTGTAGGATTTGGCGGATTGCGAATCGGAGTCCCGGATACTCCGGAATCGCGAACCCTGGGGCTAGGGTTTGGATTTTAAGTGATAACGCGATTTTGGCTAATCCGACCGTCCGTTTCGGACCAAATTCGCGGAACATGGTTCCTTCTCTATGAGGAACATTTAGAGAAGCCCAGATTGGCCATCGGAGGCCGTGGACCCGTGGGGTCCCGAATCGGCCGATCTGGCAGTTTATCGCTTAATAAGGCTTCGAGTCTTTTAAGGGCGGAATAATTGACTAAAAAGCTAATATGGGCATAAGAGTAACTCTAAAATGAATGCACGTATTTCTAGGAGCCGGGGGCAGGGTGTTTAATTTAATTCTTTTATTCAGCGGTTTATTAATTTATTATTTATGGATAATCAGGCATCAGAGGTCCGGTTGACCCGCAGCCGGGACCTTCGAAGGGTCCAATTAGCTCGGACCATCTGTGAGTGGACTTTCTTTCATGAATGATTTTAAATAAATGCGTTATATAGAGGATTTCTATAAATAAGATTTCATAAGTGATTTTATATTGATTTTATATAAATAAGTTTATATAAATGAGTTTATTTGAATAAATTTCTTTATTTGATCTTGAGTAAGTTTTATTATGGTTCCGAACATGATTAGTACAGTAATAGTTCTATAAGTCTGTGCTGCTTATTTACAAGTTATAGAAACAGAGTTTGAGGTTGGAATCAGATGAGACAGCAGCACAATTTGAGCTTTATAGTTATTAATCAGATATTTTTCTAAAGGAATTTATTTCAAAACCACCACGTACCCATTTTTATTTGGTGATTACCCTCAGACGGACCGATGTCTACGGACATCTAGTCTGTTTACAGTTCAGTCAGTGCATTTGACTTTGCCTCACAAGTTTCGGGGACGCTCGGACCGTGAGTGCCAGGATTTTCGGCTCGGCAAACTTGGTGTCCCGAGACCTGCCAGGATTGCGGCTCAGCTGACTCTGTGTCCCCGAGACCTGCCAGGATTGCGGATCAGGCTGACTACGGTCCCCTGCATCTTGCCTGAGCGACTCGAGCTGACTTGGTGTCATCGAGGACCTGCCGGCAGATCAGGCTGATCATAGTCCCCTGATTTCGCCAGTTTGCGGCTCGGGTAGACTGCGTGGCACCCGAGACCTGCCAAGGGAATTGACGGATATGACAAGGGTACAAATAGGTGGTATTTTCAAAGGATTTTGAGTTTCTTTATTTAATTATGATTTTCAGTTATTTTATATCAGCTTCTCTGATTTTTCAGGCATTGATACCTTTATATTGATTTTTCAGGCATAGATACCTTTATATATTTGTTCAGTTATGCAAGGTTTGAGTACAGAGCTTTTATACAAGTTTGATTTCAGTGTTTTATGCAAGCTTTGATTTCAGTGCTTTTATGCGAAACTTTTCGAGCTTGAATATGATTTATATAGAATGCCTTGAGTGTAATATGCTTTAAACGGAGAATACGTACTTAGTTCAATTTAACTATTTTTACAATGGGAGTTATTATGGTTATAAAGTTGTTTCTAAGAACCTTACTTTTGTCCACTCACATTTTTCAACCTGTTTTTCGCCCCCAGGCCCTAGAAGTGCACGGGATCCACCACCGGGCCATTCAAAGTTTCCGCGCCACCACGTAAGGTAGAGTTTCCTAGAAAACCCTTGAAACCCTAAAAAACTTATAAAAATGCTCTGATATCTAGTTGAAACTGAGAAACTAGAGTTAAGATTGGTTATTTGAGATATTCTGGCAGTTGGTGTGAATTTATTGATTGTTTAACAGGTGAAAAATTTTTCGGATTGGTCAAAATACAGGGGAGACTCTGCCGAAATTTCGGCAGAAGTCTAAGGAAAATCTGGAAAGAATTTAAGACGAGAAGGGTAAAAAGGTCTTTTGTGCCCGACATTCGCCAGATGTCGGACACGCACAGGATTCGACTCGAATTCCAAAGCGAAAATTGGGTCGGGTCCTGTCAATTTGGTATCAGAGCATAGGTTTATACTTCCTGTAGACTTCGCACCTTGTGCACCCCGGTTTTCCTTTCGAGTTGGGCCCAAATGGTGGTGGTATCCGTAGGGAACTTAGACAGAATTCCCGATGTAAGGGGATGAGATTCCCAAGTCAGACAGGAACTGCACCGGTATCTGAACCGGCAGAGAAATCTTTTGTAAGAGGCTTGTCAGGAGCCGTACCTACTGTACTTAGTAGGCAGGGAGATCCTAACACTCAGTAGACCCTGGAGGTGTTAGCTCAAGCTTTAGTCAGCTAGAGATCCATCAGTGAGATGGGTGGATCCAGTTAAAAGGATTGAGAGTTATAAATTGGAATAATGGTGGTACCGAGTAGTAAAAAGAGGATTAAATTAAAGGAGTAGAGTAGATTTGGGAAGTTCTGGTTGTTTCACAAAAGAGTAGAGTATTGATGGAATTTGGCTAAGAACGATACTAGAACTCTTTGACTCGTATGAGACAAGCATTTCAGAGCGGGATGCGATAGTCAGTCCTATCTACAAGTCTACAGACGGTGTGAATGCAGTAGTTTTTGCAGCAGAATAGAGGATAATGACTGGATCAGAATATGAGAAAAAGATTTTACGTATGGTTTTCTACTCATAGAGAGTGGAAAGTAAGAGGCAGTACCTAGTTGTGATAAGGCTAAAAGCCTCCATACAAGGTATTGTATTCAGTTAGTAGCTAGACAATTTTGGTGCCATGGTGAGGTCTGCTCCAGCCAAATAATGGGCAGACCATGGGGTGCACTTTGTGCACAGTATTTGGAAATAGGTAATCTGAATCAGAAAGAGTTTAAGAAAGGTATCTACAGTAGTGAATAAAGAGGAGAAGAATATTTATATTATATATATAGGAAAGTTATTGGCACCCATAAAAAGTTAGGGTTAATCTCTCAAACGTTAGTGTCATTTTAAATTAGCAAATCATAAAGAATTTAACTATTTTATTATCATCTTGAATATTTTCATTATCTATTAAAAAAAAAATTGTGTTTGTGTTTATTTGATCACACCTAAATGACAAAATGTTGTCTAATTTGGCGAACTTTTTACAAAGGTGATCTTTGAATGATGAACTAAAAATCGGTTTGGATCATGAGATGATGTTGTGGAGTAAGCCCAAATGAATGATTAGCATCATCTTATCTTACCAACCAATTAGCGCTTGAGCACTCATATATATAAAAAGAAAAAGAAAATGATAGGGAGACCAAGTTTAAATACCAACTTGTGTACCATCTCTCTAATAGAGGTGTGACCTATTGTATTGGTAGGCTCCAGCTCTATTAGAAAATAGTACACTAATTGGTATCTAAAGTTGGTCTCCTTAGTATGTCTCGAAAATAAAATAGAGATATTTAGTCATATACTTTCTTAGCACTAAAGCTATAAATAAACTCTACACTATTTAATTTCTATAAACAAACCCAAAAAATGACAACTGACCCTATTGAATTTAATTTTGATTATTAAATTAATTTGATTCCCTATTGAGTGTTTTGGGCTTTTTTATGAGGTTTTGGAGTTAAGTTTGTTAAGAAATCAATGACAGTTTTGTAATTATAAAAGCTTTTTTGTTATGTTATAAATAAACTTTGGGTATATTTCTAAAGTCCATTTCATATAAGATGTTTTTATAATTTAAGCTCTTATATTGAATATAATAATGAATCTCGTAATAAAATATACATATACACATAGAGTTTTTGTATGTTAAGGATGTCATAATTTTAACAAAAGTGCACACATCCTTCCTTTGGCTACTTATATATAAGCTATTTATACGTACTACTTTAGCAAGGATTTCAAGAAAGTGCTCCAGTGCTGCATAAAGTATTGGGCCGTGAGCTTCTGTGAAGTCTGATTGATGAGAGGCTTTCCAATTTGCAATCCAGTAAAAGGTTGCAATTTTGTTTCCATGACAGGACCCAGTTTATCCTCAACCTTGACTCGAAGATATATGAACAAGAACTTTGTGCTACTAAAATTCAACAATACAATATTTTTACGAAATCATCGACAGCTTTGCAAAGTCATCAATTGCCGCCAAAACTAACCTCCAAACTAACTATTAAGCAATCCCTAATCATATCAAACAGACTAACAGCCATATCATCACATGACACATGGACCGAGTACAATCGAACACTTGTACAAATTTCTATCACTCTCTATCTATAAATCAACCACGCATAGAGAGTTTTTGTTATATACTTTTATTGAATGCAAACTTCAATTCAATGGAACACAGTAAGTAAAAAAGAAACTTTAAATTTATTTATTTACAAGGATAGATTCCAAAGTTCAACAGTACACTTTTGACACAACTTCAACTCAGCAAATCAAAGCGCATTGTAGCAAATCTAAGGCGAGGATCAATAAACCCTAAAAACCAGCTGTGATTGGGAGTTATGGATCTACTCAACCAAATTAATGCTGCTTTATTGACAAACAAAGATTTATTTATGAACCTTATAACATGCCTGCAACATATACTACCACAGGCAAATTATAGGTTTATATCTAATTCTCTATTTCACTCTCAGCAGCACCATGTCCCCATTTTCCGTGGCAGCCATGGCCACAATGCTCCCAGTGTCCGTGGCAATGGCCATGCTCCCAAAGTCCATGCTCGTGGCAGTGAAAATGGTCACCATAGTTATCCTTCTCTACATTTTCCTCTGAAAGAAAAAAAAAGAAAAAAAGAAAGAAAAGGAAAATAACATAAAAAGAAAAACGTTATATATGTCGAAAAGTTGCAAATTAAGCCATGCAGGCACATCATTTAGCTAAAGAAATCTTAACCATTCATTTCTTTACAAGTCACATATATAAATACGAATTAATTCGTATCATTAAAAATTGTCATGATCTATCCTGCACCACATATAGAATGTGCCTCGAAAAGTTTACGAATTCATACTAGAATAAAAGAAACAAAAGATTTATTTGAGAAAGAAAGAAACTGACGAGTTTGAGCAGTAGTCGGAACCAGCTCGCGAGCTGAGACGATCTCAGAGGAGACGAGGACAACAGCAAAGACAAGACCAAGAAGAAGAAAAGTTTTCGAAGATGCCATATGGTAATCAGCACAAGGTGAACACAAATAATGTACGAAGGGTAGATGATTTCTGCTGAGTGAACATAATGTGGCACTTGGCTCTCTATTTATAGACCTTTAAGATTTTTTTTTTCTCACCAAAAGAAAAAGGCAGAACCTAGTTTAAATCAAGATGCTTTGTTTGATTTTGATAGGTTGATAAGACTGCGTATTTAAGTTAGTGATCAGCAAAATTTCATTTGAGTTTTGTTTGTGTGCAAGATGTGATTAGTAATGTGGTCAGATTGGTGTAGATGGCTCTTTCCTTATGCGCAAAATGTAAGGAGCAATAACTAAAGTCAACAGAGTTTGGTTTGAGTGTGGTTATACGATTGATTATGAAAATGACGAATAGCTAAGTCAAAAGTTGGTTAGATAGCGTGATTGATAGCTAGCATCTTAAGATGCATATCAAATTGTTGGGTGATTATGAAAGATAATATTTCAATTGATTAGATATTAAAGATAATATTTCATACATTTGGGCTGAGAAAGAGGAGTCATAAATGAGATTGTATTACAAACAAACAAATGGTAAACATTATCTCTCTGTTTGACTCGGGGGATTGTATCACTTAACCCATGACACTAGTTTACAATTCTTCAGGTCCACATTTCAATATCATTTGCATTAGAATATAGTTGAATTTTTTCGGCTGTACTATCCTTACAACATTTGCTCTCAAAAATTTGGAAACTCCAAATCCCACCCAAAGTCAAAATAAAATTAGTAATTAGGTGGAAGGGGTAAATTTAAATGCTGATAAGATAGACCATAGATTAGACGTATCAACAAAGTAATCCTAGAAAATATATGACTATTCAACAACTAGTCATAGATCTAAGAACACATAACAGAAGATACACATTCACTTATCAATCAATATTCAAATCCATGCAAACTTAGAAGATGATTAAAGTGAGAGGTCTTATCAATCTAGGCACTCAGAAGGACCTGTCAATTTAGACATCTCTTGTGTTAGCAACAACTAAAGTGAGAGGTGTGTGAAGATTCTTCAACATTACAGAGATAACATATATAGTATGACTAGTCATAGTAATTAGATCAACACACAAGAAATGTTCACCCAAAAACCCATCATTTGAAAAAAAAAAAACTGGAGGTTATCCCTCCAAATCAAGAGGATTCTTACAAGTAAAAGTAATCACCAGCTCAAATAATGCCCATGCAAATCTAATGTGTGCGGTGAAACATCATTTAAACACTAGAACATACTAAAGTGTCTTCTTACCCTATGCAAATCTAATGTGTGCTTTACGTGAGACAAAAACTGAATCTTTCAACCCTCTTCATAAATTGTTGTTGATGTCCAAAATTGGATGCAACTCTAAAGGGAGCTGATCTTCAAAACTTTGCCTCATGCAGCCTTCGGCAAGTGTAGGATGACCTGTGAGGAAGATAATTGGTGAAATATTAACACCAGTCTAGCATCGACCGAAGGCTCTCTGATACTTAAATTAGCTAAATGTAAAGTTTGAAATGACTTTGACAGAGTAATGGTAGCATTGATTAATTATCTTCCATTTTGGGAATAGTGTATAGACAAATGGGTAGGGGATATTTGCACATTTTCTTCAATGTGGGACTTCCTGTCAATTGTTGTGGTAATGGCATGTGTCCTAAAGCTGACATGACAGCCTTGTTTGGATCCTTCTTCGGCAAGCAGGATACCTAGTGGTTGAGAAGCACACAGGGACGGATCCAGGAATTTTCCTTGCAGGGGTCAACGTCTAAAAGGGTAAAAACTTTCTATACAAAATAAACCCATAAAAATGAAACGATAATTTATAATTCATAATTAATAGAAAAAACCACATTACAATTGTCCACGACGAGTTTTCATATTCTGAAAACGTCCCATTATAGTTTCATTATCAATACAAACAAACACGTCTTTCTCAATATAAACAAGTAAGCTATCACTCAACCATTGATCTCCCATTCGGTTGTGAAGTGGACCTTTGATAACATTCATAGCAGAAAATGCTCTCTCCACTGAAGCAGTTGCAACTGGTAAAGTTAAGGCTAATGTCAGAAGCAAATAGACATAATTAAATGTTCTATGCAACCCTTTCTCCACCATTTTTCTTGCAAGGGCACCAATCCCTTTCAATTGAGAAAATTCGCTTCTCGTACGCATATGATGAATATAAATCCCAAGTTGATCTTCAAGTGCCAAGAGGTCTCGGGGTGTAAATTCTTGAGGATAAAATTCAGCAAAACGAAGAAGCTTTTGTTTGTCAAAAGCTATGAATGAATCATTCGGACTCAAACATGCCAAACAAATAAGCAACTCAGTATTTACCTCACTAAAGCGATGATTTAATTCTGCAAGTTGCCACTCAATGATTTGAATGAAGATGTCCACACGATAATGATGGATTTGTGTTATTCTAGGAGCTCTGCGATGTGATCTCCACTGAGCTACATATGCATCATCCATACTTGGAACCTCAATATCATGTTTGCCACAAAAGGAAAATACTTGATCAAGCAAGGCTTCAAATCCATTATCTCTCATATCTTTAGTGTGTCCTTGCAATCTTTGACTAAAGACATTGCATTCCCAATATCTTGGTCTTTTCTTTGTAATGCTTGTGACAAATCATTTGTGGCTCCCAATAAAGATCTCATAAAAAATAGGTGAAATACAAACTCAAAAGATTGTATTTCTCTCAAAGACCTATTTGCTTCACCTATATTATCAGTGGAGCCATCCTCAATAATCAATTTAAGCACTTTCACCACAGATTTGAACATGGAAATGATACTAAGTAATGTACCATAATGTGAGTTCCAACGTGTATCACCGGCACGCTTGAGAGAAGTTTCTTGATTTAAGCCTCGCCCTGTTGGAAGATCATCATTTTCAAGAGCTTCTGTAATATTCTTCTGTAGTTGATCTCTAAGCATGTCACGTCGCCTACACGATGCTCCAACAATATTAACCAAGCTATTGCAAGATGTGAAGAAAGTTGCAACATCAGCATTTCCCTTTGCCACAGCCACAAGAGCTAATTGAAGTTGATGTGCAAAACAATGAATATAATAGGCATAAGGATTTTCTCTCAAAATCTGTGTTTTAAGACCATTGAACTCACCCTTCATATTACTAGCTCCATCATATCCTTGTCCTCTTAGCATGGAAATGCTCAATTCTTCTCTTGAAAACAATGTGTCAATAGCCTCTTTTAGTGAGTTTGATGTAGTGTCACTAACATGTTGAATGCCCACAAACCTTTCAATTACATACCCTCTTTTGTCCACATAACGAAACACCACCGCCATTTGTTCTTTGACTGATATATCACGTGATTCATCAACTAATAAGGAGAAGAAGGCACCATCCATATCCTTAATGATTTTCTTAATAGTTTCAGTTGCACAAGCATTCACAAGATCTTTTTGAATTGTTGGAGCTATGAGCTTGAGATTCCCTGGAGCATTTTCTAACACAACAGCCTTAACTTTCTCATCATGATCAGCAAGAAATTGTAAGAGTTCTACATAATTCCCCTTGTTGTTTGAAGTGTCACTCTCATCATTGCCACGAAAAGGAAGACCTTGCTTCAACAAAAATCTCACACAATCAAGAGAAGCTGTCAAGCAAATACGATAATCAATGCGAGCTTGGTCTGATTGCTTTATCAAAACTGTTTGGATGTGTTGCTTTTGATTCATAAGATCCACACAATATTGTCTAGATTGATTATGAACACTCCCAACACCTCCAACATGTTGCCTAATTTTATCTTTCTTCTTCCAATTTGTAAAACCCACCTCGGTGAAGACATCGCTACAGCCTTGACCAATTTTGAAATTGGATTTGAAGAGATAACAATAAAGGCAAAATGCAGCATCTTTACTAATACTGTACTCCAACCAGTCAAACTCATCAAACCACTTGACATTAAAGCGTCGATCATACCCTGAAAGATCGGTTTGTGGAAATGTGTGATCCTTAGGTTGACATGGACCCTTCTGTAGATATGCTCTTCGAACTTCGTCTCGAATGTTAGGATCATAATCCAACATTTGAGGTCGAAGTCCAGGGTCTGCAGGAAGATTAGCCAATACATCTTGCAACTCACTTTCTTTCGAACTACCCACCACATCTCTTGAAATACCCACATCTCTTACACTTGAACTACCCACATTATCTGAACTAGAGGTAGTTGATGAAAACTTTCTCTTAAAATATCGTTCCATAACCTGTTTGGGTAGAAATAATCAATAAAGCATACAATCTAACTAACAAATACAAATAAAATCTATTTAAAAAAAATCCCTAATTTATTCAAACAACCAAAATAAAATCACAACAACCAATAAAACAAAAATATACAAGAATCTTCAGTAATTAACAAACACAAAAACTAATCCAATATACCAAGATATAATCTAACTAAAGCATATACAATCTAATTACATAAAAAAAATAACCCTAATTTATTCAAATTAACTAACCAAAATAAAACCTCAACAAAATAACTAATCAAGAGAATATCAAACATATAAGAATATTTATTAATTTGTTAAAGCATAAAGAGATTAGAAATTAGGATAACATACTTTCAAATTTGAGAGACAATGAAAAATCCACCTTTGAAATCAAATTGAATTTGGGGCTGATTTTTTTGCTTTGTTGTTGCCACCACTATGAGGTTGGTGTTGCTGCTGGCAGATGGAGATGGAGTGGTTGGATTGGATTAGTTGAAGTTGAAGGTTGGTTCAATATGATTTGGGGTTTGAACTTTGAGGATATAGGGTTTGGCAATTGAAAAAAAAGACATGAAACTGATTTGGGAGAGAGGAGAGCAGCGGGCTCTCTGTTTTAGAGTCTGTCCCGTTTTTTTTTTTTTTTTTTCCCAGGTTTAAAAAAAAAAAAAAAAAACCCTTTAGTAGAACGACGTCGTTTTGACGTCGGGGGGAGAAAAAAAAACACAGAAGCGCGCAGGCGCTGCGCGCAAGGCGCTGTGCACAAGCAGCTGGAGCAAGCCTCTTTGGGGACTTTTATCAAACACTTTGCAGGGGTCAATTTTCTCCTCTTTAATGGCAGATTTCAGAGGTTGCAGGGGTCAATTGACCACCCTTGCTCCTCTGTAGATCCGTCCCTGTGGAAGATACTAATGAAAATAATTCAGATTTATTTTTTTAATCCTCAAGTAGAGGATCAACATGTATCAAAAATTGTTCACGAGTTTGAATCACTTGAGGATGCCTATAACTTATATAACAACTATGCAAAACAAGCGGGATTTAGTGTTCAAAGTTATTGTCAGCAAAGGAGTAAAACTTCTATAATGAGATATTAAGAAAAGGATATGTGTGCTACAAAGAGGGAGTATATTCCAAAGAAGTTTCTAATGGAAGTGAAAGGCGGTGAGGTGTATTACGAAGTGGGTGTAAGACTAAGATTGCGTTTCTAAAGGTAAGAGAAGGAACAAAATACATAATTTCTAACTTTGTGGAGGGCAACAATCATGCATTGACAGCCCCTCAAATGGTACATTTGTTGAGATCGCATCGCAAAATTTCTGAAGTTAATAAAGCATACAACAAATTTGGTGATGTTAATATCCCAACACATCAACAATTTAGTCTTCTTGAAGTGCAAGCAAGAGGGATGCAAAACATTGGATATACAAAGAAAGATTTATATAACTACAAAAGACAATTGCAGAGAAAGATGAAGGGGCATGATGCACAAATGTTGAATGAGCATTTTATTGGTGAGCAAGCAAAAAATGAATCTTTCTTTTTTATGATAGAGGCTGACGATGATGATAGGCTTAAACATTGTTTTTGGGCTGATCCAACATCTAGAAGAGCTCATAAGTTTTATGGTGATGTGGTTGTATTTGATACCACTTACAATACTAATCGGTATGGTATGGTATAGTATTTGCCCCATTGGTAGGGGTTAATAACCATGGTCAAACTATTCTTTTTGGTTGTGGGTTCTTGAGCAATGAGACCACTGAGTCTTTTCTTTTGTTGTTTGAGCAGTTTAAGAAAGCTATGCCTGCTGGTCCACCCAAAATAATTATTATAGATCAAGATCCAGCGATGGGAAATGCTATTTCACAAGCTTTTCCAGGTGTATTTTATAGATATTGCATTTGGCACATTCTGGATAAGTTTTCTCAAAAGATAAACACGTGCATTTATAAAGATGTGTTGGGTTTTAGAGAACAAAAAAGTGATTTTATTTATTCAACAATAGATGGGTACAAGGCTTTAGAGCATTTCCGACAAGGGGACCAAGAGGGGGGAAAGGGGGGGGGGGGGGGTGGTGCAAGCCCAAAATGCTGTTTCTAACAACAAAAGTGGCCCGGGCAAGGAGTGGGACCCAACGAACTGGGCTAGCCCCAGGGGAAGGCTGGCCCGAGCGCCAACCAGCGTTTTGGAGATGACTTCAGTGAGTTGACGTCACAATGATGCGCCCGCTACAGTCCCCCAAAGGCTAACTTCCACGTGGCGCGCTGGGCTCTCCGATAAGACTTTTTCCAGCAATCCAAAGGCAGCCAATTTTTGTGCAATTAAAAAATGAAAAAAAAAAAAAACCAAAAAATTACTGATTTTTTTTTTCTTTATACCTTATTTCCATTTTCAACATTTAAGTAAATGTCGAAAGTACCCCCCATTTGGATTCAAATAAAAATACTAGAAAATCAAAATATGAAAAATCCGTTTTAGTGCAAAATACGATTTAGGCTAAAAATGATGGCTTTAAAAAGTCAATATATACTTCATATTAAAATCCCATAAAATCAAGTTTTCTTATTTGATGTGTAAAGAATAAAAGCCGCCAAAAATTATCTTGAGAAAATGATTATTCCGAAAAACCATTTTTCATACTTAGTCAATATTGCACCTCCGCTAAAAAAATTCTGGGTTCGCCAGTGTAAATACCAACCAATACTATTCACTTTTAACACCAAATCCTCATAGTTTTTTTTTTCTTCTATAAATACCAACCAATACAACTAATAAAATAAAATCTTATCCGAAAATATTATCCGATATGAATAGTATTGACACGTAGGAACCCAAAAATCTTATCCGAAGATATTATCCAAATTAATAATTTAAGAAAAAAAGTTGTGAAAAAAAATAAAATAAAATGAATAGTATTTGCCATGGCAAAGGGTAATTGCTGGAAACACATTTTGGTTTGGAGGGGGCGGGAGGGCTAGGGCAGTCACTATTCATATGAATAGTAGCTGCCCTAGGACTCCCCTTGCCATGACAAGAGGCAAACTACTAAAAATGCTCTTATAGAGGACCAGGCTTATTGGTAGAAAGGGCTTCTTGATAGTCTTCGGACATACCACATATGCCTCAATAAAGCCAAACATGCTATCTAAGTCCTTGCCTTCCAGATTTCCATGCCAACAACTAGAAACTGTTTGCTAGGCTTATTGGCCTTCAACAACTAGAAAGAAACTATTTGCTAGGCTTATTGGCCTTTTGGCTTATTGGCCTATTCTCTCTCTTTTTGCTGGCTATTTGGCCTGTTCTCACTCTCTTTGCTCGCTATTTGGCCTGTTCTTACTCTCTTGGCTTTGTACAAGAGACAACAACATCTATTTATACACTAAAGCTGCCGCCATTCTCCAAGTCGGTGGACTTGGCTTCTTCACCTAGCCACTACGTTATAATATAATATTACCTTATCACAAGATTTTTATTAGGACTTTTCTAGAGTTTACAATAATCCTCTCTAAAAACTTGATTTTGTCAAAGTTAGTAAACTTCCTTGAGTTTTCTAATTTCTTCTAGATTTTTCTATATTCTTCAAGTGTGTATTAAATTTAACAAGATGAAAATAGAGAACTTCAAAATTGTGTGTGGGTATCAGACGCAAAGGAAGAATTTGAGTCAAAGTGGATGGATGTGGTCCACAAAGGTAAACTAAATGATGATGAGTAGCTATCTTCAATCTATAGAATACGTTCAAGATGGGTGCCAGCATATGTGGAAGATATTTTTTCAGCAGGAATATGTCAAGTAGCCAACGAGTAGAGGGTGTTCATGCATTTTTCAAGCTCTATATTTCAAAAAGAAATTCTTTAATGGATTTCATACTACGGTTTAATAGAGCGCTTGCCCAGCAACGTCATGAAGAGATAATTGATGATCGTGTTGATATCAATGAGCAGCCTATGTTGAAATCCCCATTGATAATGGAGAAGCAAATGGTTGTCATTTATACTCGTAAAATTTTCTACAAGTTTCAAAAAGAGTTGTGGAAATGTTTGGCATGTGTACTTCAACTTGCGAGAGAGGATGACAATTTATGCTTTTATACGGTAATGGAGAGGAAAAAAGACGGTAGCTTCAAGTTGAAAGTGCGAGAAGTCATGGTTGACAAAGTTGCAGACTATGCTCCATGTATATGTAAGAAATTTGAATTTGAAGGAATACATGAAAATGAAACAAATTGAGTATTTGTCAAATAAATATATATTAAAGAGGTGGACATGAGCCGCAAAATTTGACATAGTTGTGGAAGAGGGTGAAAGGCAAGTAACTGAAAGTTGTGATAATTCATTATTAATGAGGCAAACAAGATTGTCTAAACTTTCTTTTGAGCTTATTGATGGTGCCTTGGTATCTCAAGAGGCAAGTAAAGTTCTACTAGAAAGTTTTGAAGGTATGCGAGAAAAGATAAATTTTGTGGTGCATAGTAGTAACAATATATGTGGAGGCAATAATGAAAATGCAACTAGTAGTTATATGTCACCACATTTGAATGACCCTCTTCAAGTAAGGGCGAAGGGCTGCTGTAAAAGATTGAAGGGAGGAAAAGAGAAAGCAATGAATAAGAGTAAACATCATTGCCATGGGTGTGGACAAATAGGACACGACAGAAGAACTTGTACAACTCACATTAATCAATAAGAAACTAGGTTGAATTTTTTATTTCAATTTATTCGATCATTTTATTTTAAATATGTAATTTCTTATTTCTTATGCAGGTCCTCTTTGTGCAAGGATGCAGAAAATATTTCACCCAATATCAATAATCGTTCTGTGAAGTAATAGTCGATGCTCGTGGAAATTGAACTTTGAATATAGTTGTGGCTGGATTAGTTCATTATTGTTCAAGCTATAATTTTGTATGAAGCTGAAATTTTGTACTTGTACCCACAACGTCAATTATGTTTGTAGCTTCAATTCCTTTCTCTTGTAATGGACCATTCAATCATTTATCTGTTTATATCTTTTCTAAACTTTTGAAGATATCCTGTATACAAACTATGCAAATCATCCGAAGAAGGCATGACTCTTCGAATCATATCAGGAGATCATAGGTAGCTTCAATATCCCCATCTGCAAATGAAATATAGTTAGTAATTGTAAACATCAGATAAATACATAGTATAATTAAACAACAGATCAGCCAAGGTCAATAAAACAATCCCACCTAGCAGTACAACACCTCACCAATCTCAAAACAAAACAAAAGTGAGCCAAGTTCATACGAAGACCAAGTAAAACCCAAAGCCAAATCAGCGAGGATATCGTTATAAAAAGAAACAGAAAATCAATGTAGAGAAGAAGGGAAATGACGTATTGCATATACAGAGTCACAAATAGCAATTGATGAAAGCATCAGATGAAGGCACAGGGAAGAGAAGGTGTTGTGGTGGAAGAAAGAAACAGAGGTTAGTAGATTGGAGGTGTAAGCGCGGGAAATTTTGGCTCTTACCAAAAGACTGAAAAGCTCTTATAGAAATAGTTCTCGATGATGTTTTAAATCTACAGCATACAAGGAATTTGATGGTCACAAATAGAAGTCCGCATCCACTCCGCACGCTTGCACTTCGCAATAGAGAAAGTCCCTACTATTTAAATATTCTGATATATGTAAAAAGGGTAGCCGCTCGGCTATTCATAAAAAGAAAAATAAAAAAATAGTATAGTCGTATGGCTATACTATACTTTAAAATAAAAAATAGTATAGCAGTTCGGCTATACTATTTAAATGTTCGAATATATTTAAAACGCATCAGAGCCTCCCCTTGCTTTTGTTTGCGTTTGCTCTCTCCCATGGCGCCCCAAACCGTGGCCAGCCTTGCAGAAAAATTTCATGCGTTCCAAGACAAAGTTTCTGACGATATCACTGGCATAGAAACCCAACTCTCCAAACTCAGCGTTGACCTCAAAGACGAGTTGGTACAGGCTCCCACACATCGTGCAAAGACGGACTTGGCCATCACCAAACTCCAAGACTCCGTTCAGTTGCTTATCAATCACTTTCGGGCTGGACATGCTGAACCTTCTTCTACCTCCGCATTGCTCTCAAGTTCCTCTACGCCAACACCAAAAAGTGGCCTTCTGCCCAATCCACCCGTGGATCAAAAACTCAAGGCCGTGCCATACGGCATGCCTCATAGCTCCACTGGGCTCTCGCTTGATGATCCCAAGGCTCAATTGGAGCCCCCCTTTTCTTTTGGGTCTCTGCCACCGCCCCATTATACCCAACACACAACGGGCCCTTCTACAGTTCCACATGATCATGGCACTCATCCCCCTCGCCAATTTGACAATGATGTCATCCGCCACATCAAGCCTACCGCTCCTACTTTTGATGGTCGTGGGGATCCTACGATGTTTCTTGACTGGGTTCAAGCCATGGAAGATTATTTTGCCTGGTACAACTTGACAGATGCTCATAAACTTCGCATTGGTAAGATGACGCTACAGGGAGCCGCTAGACAATATTGGAATTCGGTGGAGGAGCAACTATATCAATTTGGACAGCCGCCTGTGACTCTATGGGACGAGATGAAATTAAAGCTTCGCGAACAATATCTTCCCACCTTTTATCGCCATCAATTGTATGATCAATTATGGACCCTTTCACAAGGAAGTTTGACTGTTACTGAATTCCACGCTCGTTTTATTGAACACAAGATACGTGCAGGGATTCGTGAAGAACCCGACATCACTATGTCTCGCTTTATCCATGGTCTTCGTGACGATATCAAGCGTGAAGTTCGTCGATTCCGTCCGCATATCTTGGAAGATGCATATTGCCATGCACTGGAAGTTGAAACTTTTTTGGGCCCACAACGTAGATATACTGGGTATTCCGGGCTCTCTTCCATTCCTACTCCAAATCGTAGTACTCCTAGCTCCACATATGGCGTTGCCGGTCCACCTGCTCCTACGGTACCCACAATAGAAAAAGGACCAGCCCCATACACAGCTGCTCACATCGAATGCTATCGTTGCCATGCTAAGGGTCACATCGCCTCCCGTTGTCCACACCGAACTTTAACCATTAGCTCCCTCAATGAGGACTCTTGTGTGGACGTGTATGTGGAGCCCCTTGAACCTATTTATGATCCAGAACTTGATAATTGCTGTGAGGAGGTGTTTCACCAAGTGAGTGTCATGCGTTGTATTTATTCAACATCTACACCTCCACCTCCTGATTCATGGAAACGCACAAGTATTTTTCAAACCTATGTCCCTTGCGGTACCAATAGATGCCAACTAGTTATTGATGGGGGAAGTACACTGAATGTTATCTCTAAAGCTGCTGTCGATCGCCTTCACCTTCAGGCCGAGCCCCATCCCCATCCTTTTCATGTTTGCTGGGTAGATAACACCAAGTTACCTGTTACCGAAAGATGTCTTGTTCCTCTTCAATTGGGTCCCTGTCATGAGCGACTTTATTGTGATATCCTACCCATGAGTGTCGCACATGTGCTACTAGGCCGACCATGGCTTTACGACCACTGTGTGAGAAGTTGCGGTAGAGAGAACACATATACTTTTCAACATGAGGGAAAGAACATAACGCTAACACCTTCCAATCCTGCCGTCAAACCAACTAAGGATGTTCAACCAACTCTGTTACTTAGAGAGAAGGCTTCGGAGCATCGATTGAGTAGTTTATCATCTATAGACTTTGCACACGACTTGCAAGACACTGGTGTGTCCTTTGCTCTATTGCTTAAATCGGAATCTGACAGCAACCCCACACCACTTGCCAAACCCATACATCAGTTCCTCCCTGAATTCTCTAATATCATACCTGATGACTTACCAGATGAACTACCTCCAACAAGAGAGATTCAGCTTGCCATTGACCTTATTCCTGGTTTCATTCCTCCTCCGATGCTGCGTAGTCCCTCTCCTAGTTCTGACCCTACATATCAAATTGAGGACATCTCAGATCATGAAGTTTTGGCCTCGTCTCCTGGAGATTCTACCCGCTCTCTGGTTCATTGGGTTGGAAGGCTTGCTACTGCGAATACTTGGATTACAGAAGTTGAATTTCGCCAGTTGGATTCCACTCTTCTACACAATTATCAGGATTCTCTTCATGGTCTTGATTTGGCTGCCTCCCGTCCTCCCATCATCCATACTTACAAACATCGTCGTCATCCTTAATCTTGGTTTACTCGCCGGTGTCGAGTTCTTTTTCAATGGGGGAGAATGATGCAGAATGCATATTATTAGTTTTCCTAATTCTACTTGGATTAGTTTTCCTATCTCTTATTAGTTTAATTTGTTTTCCTAATTCTTAAAGATTCCTTCTTGTTAAAAGGATCTCTTATTAGTTAATTTGCTTTCCTATTTCTTAAAGTTTACTTTTCCTTTTCCTAGATTAAAAAGGGTTTTACCTCTATAAATAGAGTTGTTTGTAATCTTTTAAGGGAGACTTGATTAATGATAAACTTCCTTGCTTTAAACTCTCTGATTCCTTCCCTTTCCCTTCGTCTCTTCGATCTCTAATTCTTCTCCTCGATCCCTTATTTCTTCTCTGTTCTATTGCTCAAGCGTTTACTCTAACCTCAAGGGCTGTTTACTCTAAACCTACGGGCTGTTCTACATCAATTGGTGCGTTACGTTTAAAAAAAGGTAGTATAGCCGCACGGCTATACTATACTTATAAATTAATAATTAATTCAAGAGTGTTGTTATTTCTATCCCCTTGTCCTATTTCTCCACTCACCTTATCTTCCCACCTATCCTATAAATTTGAATAAACACAAACCTATCTTTCCACCCACCATTATTCCTAAAATACCCTTTAATTGTATTTCCATATTTGCTATTGCTATTACAATTAAAAAAAATTTCTATAAAAAATTCTATAAAAAAAAATTATTCAATTAGCCTATCCCCACCCCACCTTACAAACATTTAACTCTCCTTCTTCAACCAAAGAAAAACTCTCCTTCTACTGCCAACAAAAAAATAAACCACTCCCCTTCCTATCACCCACAAAAATAAAACTCACAATGATTACTCTATCTGTTCCAGAAAATGAAAACACATTTGCTTAATTTTATTTTTAATTTCAGACTGCAATAGAGGTGTTATTTGAGTTTGAAATTAAAAGGAAAGAAAGAGACAAAGGAAGAAAAGGAAATGGCTATGGGTTTCTGTCAGTTTTAGAGTTGCCCAAAAGCTCAAAGTCGATGTAATTATAGGACTACTTGAGCTTTAGAGTTAGAGAAGAAAGAAAAACGATTGGATTATGTGTGACTGAAAATAAAATTGGGGTTATGAATTTGTAAGTTTAGGTTTTCTTCTGGTTCCTAATTTCTGAAGAACAAAGGGAGAGAAAGATGTTGATTTTGTTTTTTTTGGTGGGTTGGGTATGAAGATGGGTGTGGATTTCGATCAAAAAGAAAAAGAAAAGGAAAATATGGGTGTGGGTGCGTGTGTGAGAGATTGAGAATTGTTCTCATAAGTCATTTTACAAAGGAGTAAATTTATTTTTAACATTTTGAAAATAAGGTGGGTGCGAAAATAGAATAGGTGGGTAGAAATAGCAGCACTCTTAATTCAAACAAAGAATTTATGAATTCAATGAATCTAGCCAAGATCAATGGAGGGGTGCCTAGTCAAGTACTTACATTCTGATATCCAATTATGGATGAGCCACTTATGGATTCAAAGAATTACTGCACAATTGGGAAGGCCTGATAAGCAATTTACTTCAAAAATTGCAACCTGTAACTGAGTAGTTGACCATTTTAATAGAACAACCTCTAGTAGATGCATCTTAAAGCATTTAGTGCAAACTAAAAGCTACTAGTAATTGGAATCATGACGGAATATCGGTATTAGTAGAGGTGCTGGCTGGGGCTGCCATATTTCTTCCATGACTTGACCGAAAATTTATGACGAACATTTACCGAAAAATTGGAATCATGACGAACATTTACCGAAAAATGACTTGACATGAAGTGCCATTAACGACAGTCTACATATGCATCTTTGTCATGTCAAAAGCACACATGTTCTAAAAGAAAATCTCTCCATCCTCACTGGTTTACACAAGTTATGAAATATATGATCATTGATGCATAAATGTGCTCCAACTACTACAGTTTGTTTTGGAAATTTTGAGTTCGATTATTCACATAGGTGCAGTCATTAAGTTATCAGCCCTAATTTTACATTATGTGGCGCTTCTGTAGTTTAGCCTTTGCTTCATTTTTTTAAACATGATACGAAGGGAACTAAATTTTCATGGCTGTTGTGAAGGTTTCTGAAAATGGTATTAAGGTAGAAGAATTTGATTACAAAACATTTCCTTTGTTGATATATTTTCTTGTTTTTCAAGATTACTGTAGTTAGAGATATGCTTTTCAAATATAAGTTGGCAAGTGTTGGCGAAGTTTGTAAGATTATTAATTGTAGAAGTTAATAGGAAGCAATGCATTTCCTGTAAAGAATAAACAGGACTAGTTCAAATGCTAGTGGACCTGTAACAACTGATATAGCATGGAATTGTGGGTATAGCTCAATCTTGAGTTTGATAAAATATCTATATCATTGAGTGTTAATATCAAACTTTTTTTGTTACAAAAAGTATAATATCAGCTGTTCCTGTTCCTTGTTAAATTCTCTCTCTCTCTCTCTCTCTCTCTCTGAGGCACTAAATTAAAATTGGTTACTAGTTTAATGAATGAACCTTTCTAGCTATCATTTGACCAAAAAAAGTTAAAACAAACAGATGATGATGATCCATATAGTTGGATAGGGTTAGCCATTGGCTTGAGTGAGTGAGTCGATCAGTCCACTACAACCAGAGATTGATAGGCTAGGGGGGAGATTCCTGCTTCCATGGTCTGTTCGGGATCCCTTTCCAGGATTTCCCCATCAGTGTCCAAGAACCACTTGACCAACTTGCGGTTCTCGGAGTAGGAGGAGTCGATCACATCCAAATACTCTTATCTGTGGTACCACATCCCCTTACCCTTTTTCCTTGAACTTGCTCTGTATTGCCTCATAATCACTCTCCCATGGATGTGCCCAAGCCTCGTCTTCCTTCTGTAACTCCCTCTGTAATATTCTCTTAACTTGAAGCCATGATAGTAGATAAGATGCTTGGAAAATATCTTATTGCACCACTTAAGAATCTTCCCTTTACATGTTCAATGAAATCCAATGGGGGATATGATTTTGGGCTACAAGTTCTCGGATTTTCATGTTCTCGGATCTAAAGTTCAATTTGAGATTGTCCCACCCATCATGGAACCCGTTAAAATGAGAATACTTCTCTCATCAGGTCTCTTGTTACATATTACAATATAAGTTGGTTCAAATCGAATTTTGGTTGGATCGTTTATAAAGTTGGAAGCCAAGCTATTGAATTGCCAAAACGACTCCATTTTTTATCAGGTTCGATCCAAAAGTATCAAACTCAAGAAGTTCTGAGTTAGTGAAAAATATTCCCTTAGTCCAAATAAAGGTTAAGACAACTTATTCTTTTTCTAAGAGAATTGGAAGGAGAGTTGCAGAGGAGAAAAATGACTTGCTTCAATGAAGAAGACAGATCTTGGCCAAAAAAAACAAAAAACAAAAAACAAAAAAGAAACAAAAATTGAGCTTAGACCCTTAAAATTCAATTTAAATCACTTCCCTTTATTTTTCTATTTAAAATACAACATTAACATATTAGTAATCTATAGGTAATTAACGTTTTGGTTTATTTAATAAAAAATTATGTTGTTTTCCTTTTATGAATTATACAACTTTTAATCTATTTTATTATAGTTTTATGAATAATAATGTATATTCTAATTATGTTGAAAAATAATTTGATAATCTATTTATTGTTTGTTTTTTGAAAATAAAGAATTCAGAAAATCTAATACTAATAAAATAAAAAAAGAAGAAGGAATCGCTGAAATGTTGCTTGATCTTCTTTGGGAACTTGAGGCTGCAATCACAAGCAAGTTATTGAATGGGTGGGGGGCTCCGAAAGCACATGCGGGATAAGCAGGTGTTTCAAGAGACGGTCTAGGAGCCCCTTTTCTTTCATCGGAACTAGTAGTTGGGTCTGGCTTTTCTCAATATGCGAAATCGAAGGAAGGGGCTCATATTTATATAAACCTATGTTTTCTCTAAATAAAGCATCTATTACTTGTTTTATGAAAAGTGTTATCTACTATAGACGTCCCTGAACTTGGTCCCCAATTGCAATTGGATCCGTGAACTTTTGTTTGTGTCAATAACATCCTTTAATTGGACAAATAGTGCCAATTAGGTCCTACCGTCCAACTCTGTCAATTTGTCTGTCAAAATAAGGGGGTAAAAACGTCCTTTCGGGCTCTTCATCTAGCATTGAACCCAACTCCACATTCTTCTTCCATCATCAACCCAACAACCCCACCTCAAGAATCTGACTATTTTGGACAAATAGTTCTTGTGGTTTTCACCTTTTCTTTTGCTTTCATTTGTGTTCATCAGTCTCCCTCTCTGTCTCTCCCTCTCTCTCCTGCAACCTATTCCCCCCTCCTCCTTCAAAACCCAGATCCCAACCCAACCTGCAAAAACTTCTTTGCCAAAAACCATAGTTTGGGTACCTCAAGGAGATGCTTTTCTGGTCAAGAAGAAGACACAAAACACAACACTCTATTTCACATAATGTACAAAACCCAAAATCCCAAGTAGACAACTTCAATATGTCTTAACGTAAGGACTGTGGAGGGCATGGTAGAGTACGTTCTTTGGCTTTTTCTCATTGGTTTTAAGGGGGTTGGGTTGGGATCTGGGTTTTGAGTGGGTGGGATAAGGAGGAGGGGTAATGGTTACGGGAGAGAGAGAGAGAGAGAGAGAGAGAGAGACAAAGAGGGAGAGCTGAGAGAGAGCGGAAGAGAGAGAGAGAGAGAGAGAGAGAGAGAGATGGATTTGGGTTTGGATTTTTTATTTTTAAGTTTATTTATTTAATTAAATACAATTTAATTATTCAATTTTTAAAATATAAAAATATTTTAATTTAGATGGACGGTTTTAGCCCTCAAATTAACGGCTAAATTGATGGAAGGACTCAATTAGAATGGATGAGAGAGTTGGATGACCTAATTGCCTAAATAAAAAAGTTCACAGACCCAATTGCAATTGGGGGCCAAGTTCTGGGACGTCTACAGTAGATAACCCTTTATGAAAAATAATTTGATCATCTTTTTATTGTTTGTTTTATGAAAACAAATTTTTTTTTTTTAAATGAACCTATTTTTTCTCTCCAAATAATGTCTTTTTTTTTTTCTCTCTAAAATGTACCTAGTAAAACAATTTACCTAGAATAATGAACCTATTTTTTTGGCTAAATTTTGTATCTATTTTTTTTCTCTAAATAATGTACCTATTACTTGTTTTATGAAAAATAATTTGATAATCTATTTATTTTTTGTTTGATGAATTTTGTTTTTAAATGAGCCTATTTTTTCCTCTAAATAATGTATCTATTTTTTTCTCTAATAATATATACCTAGTATAATGAACTTATTTTTTTCTTCTAAATAATGTACTTATTTTTAATTTATAAAAAAATGTGCATAAATTTCAATTATACAACGTAACTATTTTCTATAAATTACTGTGTACCTATTTTTAATTTATGAAAAATGTACGAAAATTTCAATTACAAAGTAACTAACCTAGTCTTTTTTAAAAAAAAAATGGTAAATAATGTACCTATATTTTTATGTTTATATTTGTCATATGTAAATCATTGGATATGTAATTTATGTATATATATATTTTTGGATATGTACAATTATGACAGTTAATGAAATGCTTGGAATAAATTATAAACAAAATATGAAGTTTGATAGCAACGATGTTTAAACATAGGAATACTATGACCTCTGATATCCTACTGTTCATTTAAGTTTGAAATTAGGTTTTACACATAGATTTATAGAATGATGGGTATATGTCTAGAAAACAGAATTGTAGGGACCTATATTGGACAAGCCAAAAAAAAAAAAATTGAAGTAGAGGGAAATGGAAAATCAAAAGAGGAGAGAGAGAAGTTTTGAGAACATAAATTCATCTTCCCGAAAAAGGAGTAGTAGTATTTTGTTTTATATTTTTTTTAAGTAAAAAAGTTATGTCAGCATTCATCCCCAATCGTTGAAAGTGGTCAGATCTAAGAGTTTTAAAAGTGTGTTAAATTGTGTGCTTTTCATGTGTCTCTCTATCCTGACCTTACACATTTTTACACGACACACATTTTTAACCATTAGATTGAAGAGCTTTAAATGGCTAAGATTGCATAAAAGAACCATTAATACACATTGGAAATAACAGCAGACTTATTATTATTATTTTTAAAAATATTTTTATATTTTCTCTCTCCTCTCTTACACAAAGGAAATAAAAATAAAAGAAGTGCTCTCTCTCTCTCTCTCTCTCTCTCTCTCTCTCTCTCTCTCTCTCTCTCTCTCTCCATTTTCTTCCACGAACACGACCACCACAATCCCTTTAAAGAAATAGTATAGCAGATCGGCTATGCTTAAAAATAAAAATAAAACAATAGTATATCCGCAAAAAAAATTAAAAAAATAGTATAGCTGCGCGGCTATACTATTTAAATGTTTGAAAATATTTAAAACGCATCGCAGCGCCGCCATCCTTAAAACTAAAAAAAAATTAAATCAGTATAGCCACGAGGCTATACGTAAAAATAAAAATAAAAATAAAAAATTAGTACAACCCGGCTATACTTAAAATGCATAGCCTCGCCATGCAGCTATACGTAAAAATAAAAGTTAATAATAGTATAGCCAAGCAGCTATACTTGATTTTTAACATTTTTTTTCCTTACTTCATCTTTTGGCCTTTCTTGAGATGAAGTTTGTTCTATATGAAGGAAAATAAGATTGTTTTATAAAACTAATAGACTAGTTTAAAGGATTGTTGTGGCTTTACTCATTAAGTAATACTAAGAGTAATTTATAAAACGTAATCATCTTTCAATTTGATTTTAGAAGTCGACAAGGAAATTCGAATGGTGGGAAAAAAAAAAAAAAAAGTCCAACTGAACTATATATTTAATTAGTTGAGGCTTAAACTAGCAATTAGTTCTCGTTTGATGACTAATATTGTATTGGATTGGATAACTCCTTATATTTAAAGCATATGTTTACGGAACTATTGGAAGTTTGAATGAAGTTCACAAACTTTTGTCCCACATTGGTAGAAAGAAGAAAAATTGAAGTCTTTATAAGTGCAGTAGTCCCACTTAACAATTGGAGGTTGGTCCAAGCAGAAACCAATTGGACTTCAAATTCGATAAGTCCATTAAATATTAATTGGAGGTTGATCCATTATCTAAATTTTCTTTTAATTTTAATTTTTTTAAATATGAAAAACTGTGAATTTATCATATTATCCTCATTTAATTAATAATTTCAATTCTTAAATTTTCCATTAACCAAATGCATTTTCTGGTATTTGGAATGTTTTACCATTCTTTGTCTTTTACTTTATATATATAGATAATATTTAATATTTAATTATCAAAAAGATAGGCCTTGGGCCTTGGGGTGCTTGAGCACTTCAGATTTAAATTGTATAAGATGGATACTCATGAAGAAAACTTATCCCATATAATGCCCACAAAATGCTAGGATAGCAACACTTTATAATTAATTCCTCCTAATCCCCCCAAAATGGAAAATCATTCACATCTACCTTCATTTCCTCCTTCACAAAAGTGGGGAATTTAAGATGAGAAATTGACAATTCCCTTGTTTGGCAACTTAAGCACATAATTTATTAAATGACATGAGGAAAAAATCATGGAAATTTGGCCATCAAACTGAGTTTAATTTCCCCCAAAATAGGCATCATTTCACAATTCTCATCGTGCCATTTATAAAATTCTGTCGTTTACAAAATTTGACATACATAAATCGAAACACTGAAATTTTCAATTGCCATAAATTGAAATGATGTAATTTTTGATTCTTTATCCAAATGGAAGGTAGTATACCAAGGATTGAACGTAAAAATTCATTAGTTTTCGTTGGAATATCAAACATCCACAATAAATCCCAACTCATCTTTTCAAGAAAACTCTTGGTTTTTATACTCTGATGCAAGAGCAAAATCATGAATTTTTCAACAGGTAAGCTAGCTAAAGTTATTGGCTTAAAATCTAATCATAATTTTTCTTGTACTTAAAGCATATGAATGACGTTAGTTTATAACTCCATTGACTAATTTTCAATAAGCATTAACATAAAATAAATACATGCAAAATGCACCCAAAAACACACATAGTATCAAATGAAAATATGTTCAACATAATTGAAATTATATATATATATATGTTCACGTGGAGGGGTAATTTAGTATTGACAAGACCCACCCCGAATTCCTCAGAATCCGAGACGAATCTTGTGGAAATTTTGACATCAAACCGATGTCGGGCCCACTTACTAAAAATCGAGACTTTCTACCAAAATTTTGGCAGAGTCTCCCATGTAAATTAAACAATCCCAACATAGTCACTAAACTCAAATAACGGTCATTCTAGTACTCTTCAAAGGCGAAACTACCTCAAAAGACTCACGGTCAATCGAGGGGTCAAACTATTCAAACTTGGTGAAACGGGCCCATGGAACCCACGACCTCCGTTTTACGATTCGAAGTTCCTATGAGTTCCACAAGGATTAGGATGCACGTCTTGCAAGACTGGTCCGAATCGGACGGTCGGATCACTCGTGACGTACATAGGATGATTATTGTAGACCACCAACTTTAAGTTATTAAATCGGAACATCCGGGCTCCGATCCACGATTCGTGAATTCCAACACGATCCTAGGAATGCCTAGATTAACATATATTAAATTCAAGACTATCCAACGGTTCAAACCTATTGAACCTGGATAACGCACAATAGGTGAAATCCGTTCGGGACTCATACGGTATCCAAATTGAAATCCGAGCACCCCTACACACTCATGAGGACCAGAAGGTCACATCGGGACACACTGCACTTTTTCTATAGTGCCCACGCGCCGCCACACGTGCCGGTAGCGCGGAGGTGTCCAAAGCAATAACACATCGCCGGAAAAACTTCAAATCACGGCTCAAGACTCCTACCCTAGGTGTAACATCCTATTTGGAGTCACTTTTGTTCTCGGGCCTACCCCAAAAAGTGACCGTAAGTGGCCGGAATTGCGATCCCAAAATTTGCCGAATTTCAATTTGAAATCGAACTATCAACACTCAAAATTAATGAAATCCTACCCAACCATCAGCTAGATCATGAAAAATAGGTGAGAAAGCATGCCTCATTTGCCGGAATTGGTGGCCGGATGATGGCGAACGAAGCCAACGAAAATCCAGCGAAAACCTGTCGTTTCTCAGCTTTTTCCGGTGACTACAGCTGCGGACCGAGGCGGTGAAGGGCTGGGGCTAGAAGAGGACGGTGGCCCTGTCATTTTGGTACCGGCCCCGTCAGCTTTGGTGGCCGGACGAGAGAACGGCCAACCAAAACGTGGCCGGCTGTGCGCTGCTGTCGCGAGAGAAGAGAGAGAGAGAGAGAGAGAGAGAGAGAGAGAGAGAGAGAGAAATTAGATTTTATCAAACCCTTCTTGCAAAAATTGTGATGATGCCACTGGTGATGTTTTGCTCGTAACTTCTTCGTTACAACTCCGATTTGAGCCCACTACATGTCTACGGACTCATCTCAATACGATCCACGTAATGGTACCAGCCACTGCCCATAAATCCTTTCGGATTAAAAATGACCCAATTACCCCTACTCTCGAGGGCAAAATTGGAATTTCCAATTTAAATTAATTTAATAATTTAGTTGGATAAATAAATCAGGGTCGGGGTGTTACAACTATAATAATCATGCCATGCTTAGGAGTATTCCAAGGTGGCTCTCCTTTCATTCTAAATTAAAATTGATTTTGGGGATTTCCTTTGGTTAGGGTTCTTGAAATAAATAAATAAAAGATTTCTGATTTGGTTCAAAGGGTGCAAATTGAGGGCAAAGAGAGGATGAGAAATTCTTCATGCAGAAGTTGAAGGAGTGGTTGTGCCGGAAATAACAAAGTAAAGCTTACCAGCATTACCATGCATATCAAATTCACATCTCCAGCCAGGTAAGTGCCCTTCCACATTACCCACCATGCTTCTTCAAATCCAGGAAGCTCATCTACAAGAAGACTAGCAGCATCAGTTTATTTATTTATTTTTTTGTTGTTGTCAAACTGTTTTAATTTTCTCACATGTGAGACATAATGCATAGAACTACCATGCATATCAAGAAGTGCTTGTGCGGACCCAAATGAAGAAATTTATATATATAAAGCAAAAGGCAGAGAATGATGAAACATTCAAAATACTAGAAAATGCTATTGGTTAATTCAAACATTAAGAATTAAAATTATTAATTAAATGAGGATAGTATGGTAAATTCACATCTTTATATTAAAAAATTAAAATTAAAAACAAAATCAGATAATATGTCATACTTTTATGGAATATAACCACCCATATTATCTTTTCTTAATTCTAAAAATAAAATAAAATAGAAAAAAGAAAACCAATTGGCACATTCGTGAGCTTGTGCCAAGGGGCTAGTGGTTAATAGTAAGCATATTTGCCATTGAATGAAGAATTTCTCACCCTCTCATTGCCCTCACTTTGAAACCTCTATTGAGTCAAATCAAAACCCAGAAATCAAATTTTTTCAAGAACCCTAACCACAAAAAATCCCCAAAATCGATTTTAATTAGGAACGTAGGAGAGCCAGCTCGGCATATCCCTAAACATGGCATGATTTGATGGAATTGTCCCTCCATGTGAGGGGCACGTAACCAAAAAAGTAACGGAAATTAGAGACATTTGACAAAAATTGACGATTGTCCTTCAATTACAAGAAATTAAAAATTATGTGGACAAGATTGATCAAATTGAAACAACAGGGACCAAAATAATAAAAGTGACAAATTATATGGACCAACTCCCTAAAAAAACGAAAAATAAAAATAAAAATAAAAAACCGACCGGTCGCTTAAAAACGAAGATTCAAAAGAAACCACCAGTCATAAATAAACATTTTTAAACCATCAAAATAATTTCCCTCCACTCTCTCTCTCCCGCTCCACACTCACAATGACTGACGCATACAGCACTGCTCCGTACTCAAATCCAAACTGCAAACCCAGCAAACCCTAATTTGTTCAATCAATCTCTCTTCGATTCCTCCATTGTCGATGGCCTCCAATGTCCCCGAGGATCCGCCCTGCAACTCCGAGAGCGAAGCCGAGACCATAGCCCTCAGAATCAAGCAGAAGCGCTCTCGGCGCGTGAGCTTCGCCGACACCGAGATCACCTCCGTTCACATCTTCAACCGCGACGAGGACTACGACACCCCTCCCGACCCTAAGCCCCAAGACAGCTCTCAAAACGAATCCGCTGGTCCCGAGAACGAGGTCATAGGGTTTTTTAGGGACTTGGGCGGTGACAGCTACGATTTCAAGGACTCCGATGACGATGATGAAGACGACGATGGGAGGAAGTCATTTTTTAGGCCAATTGGGTCGCCCTCTCCTGGGAGTAGTGTTCCAGGCTCTGCTACCTCCAATGACGGTAAGCTATAGATTACTTGTATTTTTCTATTAATTAATTGTTTTAGCTTATTGTTTGGTTATTGGGAAAATAAATTGTACACATATCAAAGAATGGAAAGTTCTCGAGAGGATGCTAATTCTTCATGGCTTATGTAATTGTTGCATTACCGGCTTACTTGATGTGTGCTTTAAAATACTCTAATAGGATTCCTGTAATTCAGTTTGTTAACCGTCTAGTTGAGCTTGTTGAATGTGTTAATTTCACGTGTCTGAGCCAACAAAATTTAGCGCTTTTTCTGATTTCTTTTTGCAGAAGACAATTTCTTTGGCCCTGTTTCGGCCAATTTCATTAGACCAGGACGGTTATCTGATTCCGCAGCCTCGGATCACATTCATGAAGCTACATTGGATACTACAGCATTTTCAATGCATTACCGTAGCCTTGCAAGGTCAGACACTGGAGGAGATCTCAAGACCCCAACTGCAGTTCGCCTTGCCTTTGAAGAGAAGACGCCAACCCATAATACCAACCCAACTGATTCTGGAAGCCTCATGTCTCTAACAAAACCAAAGATGCTTAGTCCTCAGTCTTTAGCGTCTGTTGATAAGGTCAGAAGTGGTGAAGATTCGAATGACATGAGTATTGTAGAAGAAAACCCTCATAAGTATGATTATGGAAGACTGTCTCCCACACTAGATGCAATTTTGGCAGAAGGCAGCAAGGATCTGCATGCTGACTCTGTTAGTGCCCTTGCCAATTCAATGCCATCAAAGGGGGTTGAGGTTTCTGCATTAGAAGAAAATGGGATTGGCCACATGGATCCAAGACCAAGAAATGGTAGAATTACCGAACTGGGCAATTTTGGCACTCATGATATGCCCGCTGAGGCAGATTCTGTTTCTCGTTTCAAGTTGAATATGGGAAATGATGGTGACATCTCATCTAAAAGAAGTCATTATCCATCTGTTGGTGACTCCGTTGATGGCCAAGTCCAGATCCCAAATCAGTTAAGCAAAGTAAGAATATCTGTTTGAATTAAGATTTTGATAGTACTGTTGCCACTTTGGTGCTGTCTCATCCATTTGTTATGTTAAATGAATGTTTTGATATGTTTTCTATATGTTTTGATATGTTATTAATAGCATCAGCTTAGAGTTATCATGCTTGAAAATTCATGACTGTTCCTATTCCTACCGACTGTTTAGTTGCATAATAAGGCAATTTTTGTGCTTGCATTCTAGTATAATATTCTTCTATTATCTTACCTGTTTATTAACAGTACCGAAATGCTAAAATTAAATAATCGTGGGTGTTTTAAGGGTGAACTGAAGCACAGATTTATTTGTTTTTGCAGGTGAATAAGGAATCTTCTGAAGATGCATTTCCAAAGGGTACGGAAAAATTGGAGTTAGCTGCTGTTAATGGCAATGCCCTACCAAATACCAATAGCAAAGCACATCAGTTTGGTGTGTTTGCCCAGAATGAACCTGCTTATCAACAGTCAAGTCAACCCTTGGTACAGGAACATTCTTCTAATGAGAACATATACAAGTTTAATAGTGATCAGCATTCTGAACAACAATATGGATCACCAATCGAGGGGTCCATGTTCTTGTTATCTGGTAGACGGCAACAATCGGTTTTGAGTACTCCTAATTTAGCAAGAGATTCGGGGATGGTGACTCCTTCCTCAAAACAACCAGGTTCTCTACTAAATAAGGAACACACAAAACATGATGAGTGGGTTTCATCAATTCAGAAAAACATTTCCAGGTTCACGATTCCTGAGCCTTCTCCCTGTGCTTCTAGTCTCAAAGAGGGAATTGACAAATTAAAATGTAGATTATTGAGTTACTCATCTGTGAATTCTCCCTTAAAAAAACCTGTTCTGGCTGATGTTAGCGAAGATCTTGAATGCAAATTTTCCAATTCTCCTACTACTTGTTTAGAGAAGGAATTAGCTACACCTGATCTGAACAGTGGACATAAAATTTTGTTTAACATAGATAGCAATGGAAATGAGAACCCAGTAGATATCAGTAAGTTGGGGCAGGGTAAAGAGACCACAGACCTTGCTAAAGATGAAGAGTCTCTGCATAACATGCTTACAGACACTCTTTCGAAGGATAAATTTTGTAAACCAAGAAAAGCAGTGGCTTCACAGTCTCAGCTGTCATCATCAGCAAGTGAAAGGATACAGCATCTCTTGATGTCAGAAAATCCCACAGATGGAACATTGGTTTCTTCTGAAAGTGATTCCCTATTGGCAGATGAGCGAGAAGATAATGTTCCCCATCTGCAAATTGAATCTGAAAAGAAATTCCAATCCCCTTCAAGGGGTGCAGTCATTCTGAAAAGCCCAGATAAAAAATTTCAAGCTGGACCTGAAACACCACATTTTAAACCATATGTCTGCAGAAGTATGAGTCAACCATCCCTTCAGGTCAGTCTCTGTATATTTCCTCACTTCTTAACAGACATGGGCATTGCGCCTACATTTTATACTACCCAGCTTTGCTTGGGATTGTGCATGGACTGGTCATGTGAAGCATTCCATGCTAATTCCAATCCTAGTAGGCTGGGCGATGGGCTAAGTTTCACTCAAATTTGACAATTGCTTTGTTACAGTTTCCCATGCATCAGTTAGCTGCAGTTAATACTAGGCTGTTCGATATAAAAATATCATTATTAGTTGTTCTGTTGGTGTTTAGAAATTTGACATTTTGTTTGGCAAATGGTTAATGTAGAGCCCTTCGAGTAAAGAGTCAGCCCAGAACTCCTCCATGAAGGGGACAACTCAGAGTCCACCCCGGGAAAATCCAATTCGAAGTCCTTCCTGGAGAAAGGCAATTCAGAGGCCCTCCATGAAAGTGCCAAGTCAGAGTCTCTGCAGGCGAGAACCAACTCAGAGTCCTTCCAGGAAAGAGCTTACTCAGAGTCCTAGAAGAGAACCAATTCGTAGTCCCCTCGTGAAAGAGCCAATTCAAAGTCCCATCTCGAGAGAGGCAGTTCGAAGTTCCATTGCAAGAGAGCCAATTGGTAGTCCTGCCATGAAAGAGCCAACTCGAAGTCCTTCAAGAAAAGAGCCATCTCAGAGTCCCTCAAGAAAAGAGCCAACCTGGAGTCCCTCAAGAAAAGAGCCAACCTGGAGTCCCTCAAGAAAAGAGCCAACACAGAGCCCCTTCAGGCTGGTTTCATCTTATGCAGTAGACACTGAGAATATGCAACGCTTTGTTGGGAAAGACCTAGTATCTCATGGGTCAAATTCAAATGGGCATGATGATTGTTATAGGGGACTACATATTTCGCAAAGTCCATTTTCTGAACAAGATGCAGAGAATTCTGTTGGACGGAAACGAAAAAACCTAGGAATAATTCTTGATGATGGAGACTCTATATATAAGACCCCCAGAATCCAGAGTCCGAAAGTTCACAGAAATGAGAACTATGATCCAGAGTTCATGTTGGGTCAGTCAAATATAGATCACAATGACAGAGAGAAGTTTGGGGCAGATACAACATGGAAGTGCTGGACTGATGTGTGTGTACTATTTCCTGATTTGCGCTAGTCTGCTTGAATAGCCAGGTTTTCTGGTAGAGATATATAAAACCATTTATTTTCATTTTATATTTTTGACTTCTGAGTTTATCTTGCAGATTTTGGTAAAATTCTCCGGAGATACAGAGCAACTTCTTTCTCCATTGACAAGCAAACTAAGTTTAAGAGCAGTATGTGCCTTCTTTTTTTATACATTACTTCCTTCCAAGCAAGATTTAAACTAGGTGATAGAGTTAGCCATCGCATGCTCAATTTTCCCTATGTTTTCTTGTAGTCTCATTATTGTTTTATCATTATCAATGTAGATTGGTGTGCTTGAAGATATGTTGGTTCAGCTACTGAAGGCTAACAAATATGAGGCACTTTGTTCTAAAGTCCAGTCTCAGGTTTGCTGAACTAAATGATAAATGAGGTTCTGCCATGAACATATTTAGATATTATACTTGGAACACTGCATCCTATAAAGCTAATATAACTTCTAATTTTTCCCTTTTCTGCTAACACTGATATTTTATATCTGTGTACAGAAGGTCGACTACATCAGTGTTGGACATAAAAGGTGGTGTCGTTTATCCATGAATGTTTTGACTACATAGTTTGGGTTTTCACCTGTCCTGGGATATTGTCTAGCTTAATAAGCATTGACATTAACCTTTGCAGGGCAGCTGAAGCAAGATTACTGCTTTCTAAATTAGTGTATGAAAAGGCAAAGTTGCAGTTAATGCACGTGAAGCGCGATAAGTTACAGGTTAACAAAACAAATTAAGTTGGTTCTCTAATGTTTTTCATATCTACATATGCATACAGCTTGTCACATGGCCTCATACTTTCCTGCAGAGTAGAGTTCAGCTCTTAAGCTCTGCAGTTCAGAAGTGTCAAATGCTGAAATTGAGTTACACCCAGTGTCAGTCTAAACCTGGTAAACCGGAGACTCATGTTGATGGTAGTCATCGTCAATCCTCTTTAGTTAGTTCTGAGGGTGAACAAGAGGTAACCATCAATTTTGAGATTCTGGATCTCTTTTCTGTTTCCATTGCTCTGGAAATTTTTTGTCTGGTATAATTTTTTAACAAGAGGGATATTAAATACGTTGAGAAAACTGTTGCAAAGATTATAACTAAGAATAAAAGCTAGGGATCTTATTATAACTAAGAATAAAAGCAAGTTTGCTTCCCATGTTGGGGAATTTGAAGCTTTGAAGCAAGGACATAGGGCACACAAAATGACAGAATCCTAAACAAATTGTCCTGAACATTGTGAGAAGATGAGAGTAAATGAATTTTTTAAGTATTTTTAACTATCACTCGTAATATTGTTTTTCTGTTGTAGAAATTTGATTTTAGTAATTTGTATACAGATCCTACTTTATTGGGAATAAATCAACGGTGTTACAAGTACTGTTGTTTTAAGTTTTCTTGTGAACCAAACAGAGCATATTCACTAAGATGCATAAACAAATTTTACGAAAGATGCAGTAAATAAAACTATTAGTGGAATTTGAAGAAAGTAACATGTTTCTGCTATAAATAGTTCCAGAAAATTAAATAAGATGAATACAGCCTAAGAGAATGATAATATAATAGGCTGTGGATGCTCTCCTTCCTTTGTTTTTGTCAAACAACGAGTTCAGCTTATAGATGCCATAAAAAATTTATGTGAAGATAACCTAGTTATTTCAAGTTATGAATTTTTGTTTGTGTATATCTTTTATTTGTCAGGGCTTCTGTAATAATGTGAGCACAATGAGGCAGGAAATTAAAGCTTTAGATAGACAAATAAAGAGCTTAATCAATTTCTTTCACACCCATATCAAGTTGAAAGGAGAACCAAGTTGTGCCGATACTATTGCTTTAGTTAATCATCATCTCGAGACAAGAACGTGTTGCAGGTTTATACATCAGGATTTGCAGGTATTTCTTATTCATGCTAGGATTTTCTTGAGACCAAAATAAATGTCTTATCTCACTAAGAGACACCTGTTATTTCAACAGCTATGGAATGTTGATCATTTTGAGGTTAAGAATGGCCATTACAACATTCATCTCAGCTATCATGGTTACATCAACCAAAGGTCTTTTCTTTGTTCCTTTTTCTTGGTTTTCTTTTCTTTATTCTATTATATTCATTCTTGAGGCTAAGTTACTTTTTATTTATTTATTACCAAATTCAAGTATTACTTGTGTTTTCATCTGTAAATAGGTTTATGGGTACAGTGGGTCCAGCACCAAACATAGTCCTCTCAAACAAATTGAATGATGTAAAAATCAGAAAGGTAATGAAGTCAACAAGTTCTCTCTTCTTCTTTTTTCTTTCTTTTCTTAAGGGTTTAATTTTTCTTTTCTTTTGTACATCAGAACTTCCCAAACATGGATGCTCAAGTTGCATTTGCTTTTGTACTAAATTCTGAGGCCACCAAGAAAAGTGTTGATTCGAGATATTTGGCACAAGAAACACAAGTATGTTGTCATTTAGTGAATGGAATTTTAGGTGCATTAATTTATAGGAGATTGTTATGCTGCATTTTTGTTCCTATAGGTTGTGGACTATGTATGGCTGTCAAATTGGATAATATGTGTCTAACTCCACATTCTAGGCTGCTCTTTACTTCACTCTATTCTGTAATGCAGGTAACCCGTTCATTGCTATGTAATTTGCTAGATGTGGTTGAGGAAGTGGACCTGGCACGATCTGAGATTTATAATTTGATCCAGACAAGTTTTCAAACTCCATCCGGTAACAAATATGTTCTCATTATGAATGATAATCAATTTGTTTATCTGAACTTTCATCATCATTCACTGAATTAGTTTTAACCCACCTTAAATACTTAAATTTTAGTATACATTCTTGTTTTGTAGCTGAGCAGCTTGATATGCAGCTTTGTTTCCTTAACTGTAAGAGCGGTAGAAAGGAGACACTGACTCTTGACATGACATGTTTGAATAGGTACAGTCCTGTCCAACTTCATTAATTATCTTTGTTGCTTATTTAATTTGGCAATTTATGCCATTTAAATTGTCTTGATATCTTACTTGGTGAATGGTTCGTATAATAAGCAATGCATGTCGCTGCTGCAAATTTCTATTGGCCTTTTAGTTTTTGGGCCCATATATCTTTTGTTTGTCACCTGTATACATTTTTACTTGGTCCAACAAAGACATTCAAATTCTATACAACACTATTCTCTGCTGGTTTTTGTTAAGTTTTTTACATGGCGACTTGTTGGTATCATCATGTATATGTGTCTGCTTCCTAGGCCCTCAATGTGATGGAGAACTCTCTGCTTCTGTAGAAACCAATGTGAAACTACTTATGATTGTATACAAATGTTTGTTGTTGCTTTGAGCCTTGTTTATTGTCGGTTGAAAAAACAGCTTGCTGGGATTGAGTCTGTCAACATTCTCTATGCCATTCGTACCTCGATGTGCTTTATATGTCGATATATGTGTTACATTGTTTCGAATACATAGTGACATGTTTGTCGGTGTCTGGACAGTGGGATTTATCCTTCGGAGATCCTTCCGCATCAGATACAGCCTTCCGTATCTGCAGCAAAAGTGGTGCTTCCACAGCCACTTTTAGCTGAAATACGAGCTGCAGCTGAGAGCCTTGAATCTGGACATATGAGGATAATGAGGCTCTGTAAGTGTATTTCCCAAGTGGTGGAACTTCACACAGACGATAATTCCCGATAGAGGTCAAAGGTGGCACCAACACATCGCTGGATTTTTTGCATGCCTGGACTATGATTTGTTTGTTTTCTCTTTAGATATTATGTTGAGGTGACCCTGTATATTTTAGCTGAAGATAGTTTCCATTACTTTTATTATCCACAGAAGCTTAAGAGGCTTTCACGTTTCAATGAGACTCAAATAGGTAAATGTATGCACAACCATCCTGATGTGCTTCTCCTATCAAGCATTTACAAGTAGAATTAAGATTCATAAGGTATAACAATTATAAATAAACCAAAAACTCCAAAAGTATTTACCCCAAACGCATAATTAGAATAGGGAAATGAAAAAGTATAGGTTCCGTGTTGAGTTAGCTGCCCTGACCAGAGGCATACAAATTGTACAGTTGAAGGAACCATCTGTTTAAGTTGGTGCATGGCATGATCCCTCGCCTCTTCTTCCTCCTTGACATCTTTAATTTTCCGATTAAAACTGGTAGGATAATGACACCAACACCTTACAGGATCAATAACAAGTTTCTCGAGTGCAACAACATTTTCTATGTAATGACACCAACACCTTACAGGATCAATAACAAGTTTCTCGAGTGCAACAACATTTTCTAACATTTTCTATCAAGTACATGACATGCTCAACAACATTTATACGACCACGATACCCTACTATTTCTAATATCTTGAGGTTACGATGCGGGCATTCAGGAGCTTTTAACATCTTCGGTGGCTCAAATAGTAAGATTCTCAACTCCTCCCGTAACTCGCATGATAATAATTGCAACTTCTCCTCCAGTGGCTTGCATGGTGGTGGTGGTGGTGGTGGTGAGAATTCCAACTGCATCGACAAATAAAACAATTTATTAATCAAGGCATATATCAAACGTACAACAAACGTTCATCAACAAATTCATAAACCCTTCAAGGAATATCTAGCTACCTTAAGCACAAGTCTCTGCAAGGTAGGAGATGCTTTCAAGAAAGAATTTAAATTATTAAGAGCCCATTGATCATCGGCTGGGACTATTAGCTCCAAATGCTTCAGATTTGGTAATGTAGGAACAGAGAACGCGCAGCTATACTGAAAGAAAGCCAAACACAGGGTAATTAAAAGGGACACATAATCCAACAAAAAGAAAAGAAAACAACACATCATAATTAAAAAATACTACATCTCCATTGATATTCAACATGAGGGTCTCTAGTTGAGAAAGAAAGCATGAAAGTTGGGTGAAGGCAAGACTCAGAAAATCAGCACCACTGGAACATTCCGAAAACTCATAAAGGGATACCTCAACAAGCAAGGGCATGTTACTGAGAAGCACGTTTATCTTGAGTCCAACATAGACAAATGACACAAGGTTTGCGTCATAAATCTCAATGCTATCAAGGCGAAGACAATGTTTTATCGATAAGAACTTCAATGAAATTGATGGACGGACAACTCTTAAATCAACCAAGTTTGTGGCACTATGTATTGATAATCGTTCGAGAGTTGGACAATTGGACATGAAGTACTCAACAACAAATGAAGAACCCCGAGGAGCTCGAAACCACCGTATCCGCAACGAAATGGCGTCAAGGAGGACCCCTTTTCCTTTTCATCAAGACCTAACAGTGTGCATGGAAAAGCATAGGAATCCTCGTACAAAACACCATACAGTATCAAAAAGTCCAACACAAACACTCGAACTCTCTTTTTCATTGCAAATTGAATCCATTTATCAATGGAACTTGCAAAACGACTATCTAGATCAAAGCAAACTCTGAATTGTTCAATATTTGAGCCTCTATGTTGTTTCAACACATGGTCGACCCAATTGACGTATCTACAACTTTTTTGGTTTTTAAATTCCCGTTTGAGGGCACGGAAGTCGCGCAATGTATCATCACTATCAAAATAGAGATTTGTAGTAAAGCACCACTCATAACGCCATCGCTTAGAAAGAATACCAGTAGCTGCAGCTTCCTTCAGAGGCAACATAGATAATATGCTACCACCAAGGATGTCATGTGGCAATTCACTGATTCTATCGGTTAGGTTGGACGCATCCTGGACAAGAAAACATTAATAAAAAAATACTAGTAATTTTCATGGTTACATTAAATTAGTAATTATTATTTTACAAAAACCAAAGAAAAAAAAACTAACCAAACCAAATTTTGCACCAGTTAGATATCTAGAAATTATATATATTTATATAAGAAAAAATTGGAATTAGCTATCTTGGGAAATTAAAAAGAAAACAAAAGTTGAATAACAGTTTTTCATACGTACTTTACGTGTTAGATTATATATATACACACACGTAAATATGGGTAAAATAATTTGTTCTTATTATAAAGACAATACCTCCATTGCAATTTTGCAATCTGCAAATGGGTGATGGCTGGCTTTGGCTTTCTGGGGAGCGAGGAGACGAAGGCCGCGTCGAGGCGTGGCGTGTGAGAGTGAAAAACTGTTTGTTGTGAGCCAATCGAATAGTTTGCATCCATCTATTGTGTCTTGCGTTTTTGTCTCTTTATATATATATCGGTCGGTCGTCTCTTGACCCACAGGAGTCCAAGAGATTGTGGTCACTCACCGTTGAATATTAATCCAATGGTTCAAAATGATATATATAAATGCAATATGACATAAATGATTATTACCCGATTCAAGTCAACCGTTGAATTTACATCCAACGGTGAGTGACCATAAATCTCTTGAACTACAGGGGTCCAAGAGATCAGGAATTATATATATCTCATCAATATATATATATATATATATGAGTAATGCTATTTAGACACACAATATTGACCACCTTAGCTGACCCCTTTATGTGGCAGTTGATGTGTCTTGCCATGTCAATTAATGAATGTTGCCATGTGTATTCTATTTTTTCTTTTTCTTTTTTCAATAATTCTTAAAAAAACAAAAACATTAAAAATTAAAAATCAAATTAAAAAACCCTAACGTCCCTGGCAAGTGGCCTCACGTCGTTCTCAATTCTTCCTCGTGTCTCCATAGCACTCCGTTCCTCCATTGTTGCTGCACTCTGATAAGAGTATCACTAGAACGTGGCTGAGAGTTGGTGCCCCCTCAATTACCGTATTCTCTACCCTGCTTCTCTCATTCTGCTTCTCATTATCTACTATCTTTTCTCAATAAGAATGAAATTTGCAGTCCTAGGCAATTGGGTGGGTTGAAGAATGGAGAGGTTCACTGGTCTATTCTTCTCCAAAAGCCTGTCTGACAGAGAGGTTGAAGATTGAGGTACATACCCAATGTTTAGTGTAATTTTGTTGTAAAAATTGTTGTACAGGTTCTTAACTTTGTGCTCCCTGCTGTTATTAATAACAGATGCCTATAATGCCTTGAATAATCAGCCTTATAGACGCCAAAAGGACAAGGAATTTACAGGTACCTTACGAACAAGGAATTTTAGCTACCTCAAGATTTTTATCTTAAAAATTGTCATCTACAGTAAAATTCATGTTTGCTTGTCTTCTTTATTTTCCTTTTTCCTGTTGAAGAAACATGCATGGAATGAACAAGTATTTATACTTTGTGAATGAATGAGGTTTTGTTATTCTTAGTCTGTATTTTATTTTCTGGTTATTATTTAGATACCATAAAGACGACTCTACGATCTGATGAAATTTTGAGTCACTGAGTTTAGATACTATTGCAAATTACTGTTGCTGAACAATCACTTACTAGGTATGTTTGCTGAATGTGTATTATTGCAATTTGTTGGGGTCTAGCTAGCGTGTAGTTCATGGGTACTGGTTACTATAATGTCAACTGAATGTGTATTATTGCATATGTATTATAGGAAGTTTATATTAATATTTGGAATCTTCAAGAAGCCATTCAAATTTGGAGATGAGTGAAGAAAATGATGAGGTTGAGATTGGTGAGACTGGACTGAAAAATACAATGAGCCCGGAAGAAACAACACAAGAACCTAAGGTAAATATGATTTTTAACACAGCTGATGAGGTGCTTGATTTTTATAAAAAAATATGCAAATCGAGTAGGTTTCCCAATGAAGAAGAGATCATCGAAGAAAGGAGATTGTGGGGAGTTGAAATATGTTACTTTATCATGTTCTCGATCAGGGATCCCGCAAAGTACTGCAAGCAATGTCTTAAAGCCATATCCAAGCATAAAAGGCAATTGCAAGGCTCAAAATGCACAGGATAGTCATGGTGGTATGGATGATGATTAATACCCCTACATTTCCCATTCAAAATGTGAGTTGTGAAAAGATTCATCTGATGTTGTTCTATTACTTTTGTATTTAATTGTTTGATTTTTAAATTAGTGATGTATTTGAAATTATTTGGTTACTGGATTTGTTTATGGAGTTTGCTCAAGCAGATCGTCCACATCACTTGAATGGAGAGTATATGATAGAAAGCACACGACACTCTCCTGTTGTTTATTTACAACCTCACGAACACATGAAATAAGGAAGTGCTCAAGTCCCATTTTGGTGTCCAGAAGTAATGGAGTTGATCTTGTACTCAACCACAAAATTAGTTTTTTTTTTCTTTTTCCTTTTCATTCATATATATCACTATTGTAGCAATTTAATCTACATGGTACTGTTAATCATGTCCATTCGTGGATTGGAAATATCATTATTAATTTCTATAGTTATTCTTCCAATATTAGTGTTGTCTAATTACTTCCAGCATTTCTATTAAGAGTTACTTGGGCCTCCCTGCATTGTTGCCTAAGAGTAGGATGGTTATCATCCAGTCAAAAAGAACCTCATTCAAAGAAACGCCAATACTGATCCAAAAAACCAAAACATATAATTCAATGAATTTCCTTACAAAAATATATGAGTATAGCCACTTATTCATCAGTGAGCATTTACAATCAAGACAGAGAAACCTATCTGCAATTGTAGGAAAAAAAACAAAAAAACAAAACTTGGGGTTGCAGAATTTGGACTTGTAAAATCACTCAATTTCCTTGTCATTGTAGACCAAGCTATGCAACGTTCAGATTACAGAATGTAAATATACTGCTTCAGAATCCAGTGTCACCTGAGCGACCCCTTGTGTGTAAATATACTGCTACAGAATCCAGTGTCACCTGGATTGAAGTAGAACTTTTCCTGGTAGCCTGCAGCAGAAAAATAGTGGCTTTTATCATAATCAAAAGATGAGATCAAATAAGAGGAACATTATGCAACTTGAAAGAAACTAACTGAGTTGTAATGGGCATTATTTGCCTCTTCAAAGAAACTAACTGGTATTACCACACCCAACTCTTTTGCAAGTTTTTGCATCCTACAGAGCAAGCAATAAAATACATAAGTATTACTGCCAAAAAAGTGTTCCCAAGTCAATTAAGAACCTAATTTTTTTTCCTCCATTTTTCTTTCTAAAGGTTCTCCTGGTATGTTACTAGCACGATGAAGAATCCAGGATGAGGACAGCTAGGAAGATCAAACCAAAATTGAAAAGCTATTGCCCAATGCTTTCACCTAAGAATTGTTGGATGATCTTTGTAAGGCTTTGCTCGCTGAAAGAAGTCCTCCCTTTGTGCCTGACAGAAGTAATGTCCCTCAAAAAGTTCCTGCAACAATCCAGCACCAATAAAAAGAAAAGACCACATATAAACTATCACAATTTGCATTCAATCACAAGTGTTATGATCTTTATAATTCAAATATTATCACATTCAGTGACATTATAGCCACCCAGTACCCACGAACTACATGCTAGCAAGACCCAACTAATTACACTAATCAATTTTTACAACAAATTGCAGATTCAAGAAACAAAAACTAAGAACCTGTACAACAATTTTTACAACAAAATTACTCTAAAAATTGGGTATGCTCCTCAATCTTCAACCTCTCTGTCAGATAGGCTTTTGGAGAAGAATAGACAAGTGAACCTCTCCATTCTTCAACCCACCCAATCGCCCAGGACTGCAAATTTCATTCTTTTTTAGAAAACTCTTAACTCTCACCAACAACAGTGGAGGATGGGGATGGATAAATTTGGTGGAGGAAGGGAGGCAATGAGAGAAGCAAAGTAGAGAATACGGGGGGACTCCAACTCTCAGCCACGTTTTAGTGATTCTCTTATTAGAGTGCAGCAACAATGGAGGAAGGGAGTGCTGTAGAGACGCGATGAAGAATTGAGAACGACGTGAGGCCACTTGCAAGGGACGTTAGGGTTTTTTAACTTGATTTTTAATTTTTAATGTTTTTGTTTTTTTAAGGATTATTGAAAAAAGAAAAATAAAAAATAATTTCATATTGCATTTATATATATCATTTTGAATCATTGGATTAATATCCAACGGTGGGTGACCACAATCTCTTGGACTCCTGTGGTCCAAGAGATCGGGACTGTATATATATATATATATATATATATTTTTTTTTCTATGTGGGCTTCTAGTCCTACGCCGTGGTTTTAGAGCCGTGGGCCCATCCTTCTTTGTTTCTTTCTTTATGTTGGGTTCTGAGGTCTTACATGACATTGCATGGCATACTACCGTACGCACCCAAAGAAAAGAAAAAGAAAAAGAAAAAAGTTCCTGGTTTTTAATATGCAGCAACTTGGAAGCCAAATGGGAAATTATGGATAACACTCGAACTAGTGGGTGTTTTGCAAATTGTTTCATGTTTGAGGCTCTATGTTGTTTCACTGCATGATTGGTCCAATTGATATATCTATGATTTTTCTAGTCTTTTAAATGTTGTCATTAAAGCTGCCACATGACAGAATTCCCTAGAAAGAAAAAAATAATACTAGTATATATGCTGTTAACAAGATCGGTGTTCTCAGGGATTAATGTTTGATTGGATGCAGCTTGCTTCTTTCTCCAATCAGTGTCCTTGTGAGAGGTTGGATTTCCTACGCTTGTGAGATACAAGAGAGGTATTGCACTTTTCTCCCCTATTTACATTCGGAATTTCAAATGCAAATATGTAAGAATGAGATGCTACTTCTCATCCAACACATGTTTTTTGAAATCTTATTTAGAATAGTTCGTATATCAATGCCATATGACCTATGATGTCTTCAATTTATTTCAGAACAGAGCTGCAAACTTCTCTTCGTTGTCTCATTAGAAGGGACTCAATTAGCACTAGTAATATAGGGATTACGAGACTTAGGGGACAAGGTAAAGAAAAGATTAGAGTCCAAAGTCATATGATCAGTTGCACCAGTATTAATTATCCATGTAGTGAAGCGTCTACTCGAGTTCGGGTTGGAGTCATAGAGGAAATTATGAGATGAGGAAACATTAGAAGTCACAATACAAGCAGCTTTGGGAGCCAAGTTGTGGGTCTTGAGTGCATACCACCACTCGGGATAACAATGGAGCTTAAAAGCACTTCTCAACAAGGTGATCACCATCATAATGGGTGAAGTTTCGAGTCCCCTTTGCATCATCAGGTTTGGGACCACGAGTAGTCAAGCTGGAGGACACACAATGGGGAGCCATGATGGGGCTTGACTGCCATGGCACTTCCATAGAGGATTAGTGATGATCTTCCTTAACCACAAGTGCATAAGCTTCAAGGACAGGTGGAGCCGGGTTCATAGCAAGAATCCGACTACAAACTGGATGGGGATCGAGTCCCCCTAAGAAATCGTCCACACGATCAACATCAAGTGCTTGTTGGTGAAGAGCCATACCATCAAGATTGGTGTGCTTTCAGGGACAAAGGTTATCTATTTCCTACCATACTAAATGCATTTTTTTTCATAGAAAACATTCACATGCTCACCATTCTGAGAGGTGGTAACAAACTAACGACGGAGTTGGTACAACTTGGAGCTATTCTGAGTGACAATATAGGTCTTCCAAGTTGTTTTCCACACCGCATAAGCCTTCGGGCAGTGATCAAATAAGGCACGTACATTCCTAGCCATGGAGTTGAGAAGCCAGGACTGCATAAAACAATTGTCTTCTTCCCAAGAATCATAGTCGAAGTCATCAACGACAGGGGTAAGTTTTTTGCAATTAATGAAACCAGCCATGCGACACCCAGTGATGGCCAAACAAACACTACGAGACTATGCAGGGTAGTTTGACCAATCCAACTTATTTGGGGTAATTTGAGAGGAGTAGTCGTGAGGGGAACGAGCTAGTGGAATTGTGGTATTAGTCTTGGTGGAGTTGGTGGCGTCACCCATGGGAGATGTAGGAGTAATGCAGCGGAGGTATTATAGCAACAAAAATATAAGAAACAACAAGGCAAGCAAAAACACAATAAGGATAATATCACAGCAAAGACAAGGGCATAGTTGTGGACAATATAAGAGTAAAGCAAGGGCAAGGTTAAGTAGAGACAACGCAAGTAAAGTAAGGTCAAGGATAAGTAGAGACAAGGCAAAAACAAGGTTATGCAGAGGCAACCAAAATCGATTGCTCTGATTCCATTGAGAGTATGAGAGAGTATTTTGGTTTCAATTGATGTGATTTCTTTGTAATACTAACATTAGAATTTATGCAAGTAGAGAAGGCTTGCTAACCAATCTCAATATTAATTAAAATAATTAGCTGGTGACAGGTGACAGCTGATGCCATTAATGTCATTTTGGGTTCTAAGCAGTCTCTTAAAGTCAGCAGCTTTTAATGCATTAACAAGATTTTTACAAGCCAACATATTAGTGAATTTAAGTCATTTTAAGAGAGGTGATATGTCAATAAAATCAATTTTTTTTTCCTTTAAGTTCAAGTGTCCAAAAAAGTTCATACGTAACAAAATGGGGGTCATGGAAGAGTAATGGTTGCAGCACAGCTCATCAACTATTCTTCAAATGTCACTGAAATCAATAGATTGTGTAAACTTTAAATGAGTATTAGTATACATAAACACAAAATCTCTGCAAAATTCAATTATTGTTTGTCTGACTTCAAAAACAAAACCAAGGAACAAAGCAACATAGACAAACAATGGGGAAAAAAAAAAAAAATAACAAAATAAATTGTGAGAGATTATTTGATGAGGCACTTTTTTCCTCAAAACCAATTCGTACACTAAAAAGATCATGACATTGAACTTATTAATCGCAAAAGTTTCGAACATGCTAAAAGAAACAGAATTTTCAACACACAAAAACAAAAATTTTGCCTTAGAGATATCTAAGCAGTCACTGCTTGCTTGTTAGCAAATGCAATACCATTCTCAATGCTTGATTTCAGTTCTCGCTTAAGTGCTTCCAAAGCTTTTTGTTCATACTTTTTCAAACCTTGGAGGTCATATATGTTACCAAAGCTTCAACCCCATTCCTTCCAAGCTTAACCCTCGATGCAAAGAATGTAAGTTCAATCAGATCAGACTCCACATAAGAGTATTCATAGATATCTCCATCTCCATCCAGAGCCCGCAGAGATGACTCGATGAATCTAGCTGCTGCATATACCATGGACAATGTAGCAGACCCAACACCACCCTTCTCCTCTACAACCTCAGTTCCAGCATTTTGAATCTTCACGGTCAGATTTTCAACTTTTCATCATTGAGGCTGCCCGAGGGTTTTTTCTTTGATAGAAGGGATGGTTATCTTAGCATGTCCACCAACAACCGGGACGTCAACATTAATGGGTTTCAGATTATTCTCCTGAGCAACAAAAGTGTTTGCCCTCACAATATCCAAGGTAGTAACACTAAACAACTTCTTTGGTTATAAACACCCTTCTATTTCAGAACTTTCACAACAAATGACACTGTGGAGTTCATCGAATTACTAATAATGTGGATGAGGGCCTTAGGACAGTTATCCGCCACAGCCTCGACAAATTTCTTCACAATGTTGGCGTTGATGTTGAAGAGGTCATCACAAGTCATCATCGGGAGCATCACAATATTTGGAACCTGTGCAGCTATGACCACCACATCCACACATTTCAATGAATTGGCTAGCTAAGAAGCTCCAGCAAAATCCAGAACCTGAGCGGGAATGTCGCAGTGACTGAGATTAACAACAACACCCGTCACATTTTTCACGTCATATAAATGGAGGGCAGAGACATCTTGATCAAAAGCGCCAGAAGTTCACGTATCTCACTAGCAGCTGTAAGAAGAGCTACTTTATAAGATGGGGCCTAGGAAAAGGTAGCTGCTGCTGATGTTGTCCCTATATCACAGTCTTTGTGTCAATCAATCAAAGATTATACAATGATAAAAGCATAATTGAAAATATAGAATCCCAACCCCAAAATCAATCCCTGATCTCCAAACTCAATGACAAAAGCACAAACAAACATCTTAATCAACGTGTACTTTCCAAATTCACCCAATCAAAGATTATACAAAGAATGATGTTGGTGCTGTCACTAACCGAGCAATTAGCTAAGCAAGATCAGCCACATGCCATGATTTAAGAGGTTATCACCTTAGCCAAAGAAGTCTTACCAAAATTCACAACTCTAAGCAAGGGAAGGAGTACCACATTGGAAGACTACAAAAGATGGAGACTCCCCTTCACTTATAAACAAAGACCACTCTCCACTTAGAAAAGGGTCTTGCTCCTTAGGTCTTGGATATTGGATCATCATCTTAGGCCTTAGACTCTCTCTCATCTTCCCTTTATCTTTGGGTCATGCCACTTGTACAAATGTAAACACATGTTATTATAATGACAACATCCTTCTCCGTAGACGTAGCCCATCATTCGGGTGACCACATACATATGTCTCATGCATGCTTACTTACCTTACTTATACTGACAGTCACAACTTGCCGAAGACCTTCACTACCACTAACATGCCGAAGGTCTTCACCTTCACTCAACTTGCATAAGGTAGTTTCTTACCTTGCCTCCTAAAGGCACATATTCCTACTGAAAGCCCAAGCCTTCACACATCATCCATGACACATCTATCTAAGTTGAACCTAATTTTAGACATCAATAGTTTGGCTCCGTCTGTAAGAATCGACACAAAAAACTTTTATCGTTCTCCCCTTCTTCCTTTCCCTTTGTCACTCTCTCAATCAGCATCTCATAATTGTCATTTGATTCCCTTATTTAATTCCCTTTGATCATGTTATGTTGTCAAATGGATTTAAGATCAATGAGAGTGACAAATACGTATATGTGAAGAGTTTTAAGAACTCATGTGTCATAGTATGTTTATACATTGATGACATGCAGATAATGGGAACTAACAAAGATGTTATCAATTCTACAAAGAAAATATTGTGTTCCAGTTTTGACATGAAGGACCTAGGACTTGCATATATCATACTTGGAATTAGAGTTCAAAGAACTAAACACAATTATTTTTTTACTCAGTCCCATTATCCATAAAAAGTACTTAGAAAATTTGGTCATTTTGATTACCCGTCTGTTGTGACCCTTTTTGATCCATCAGTTCATATAGCTAAAAATAGTGGAGATGCAGTATCTCAGCTAGAATATTCACAAGTAATTGGGAGCTTAATGTATATGATGAATAGTACAAGGTCGGATTCATATGATGTATGCATGCTTAGCATTATACTAGCAACCCATCTGATGATCATTGGAAAGCTTTGATTAGAGTGTTACAATTTATAAAAGGCACAATGAATCATGGATTGCATTACACAAGTTATCTACCAGTTTTAGAAGGATATATTGATGCAAATTGGATTTATGGTGAAAGTGAAACAAAATCCACTAGTGGCTATGTTTTTGTGTGTGGAGGGGCAGTAGTAGCTTGGAAATCAACCAAGAAAACATGTACAGCACAGTCAACTATGGAATCTGAATTCATAACTTTGGGCAAGGCTGCTGAAGAAGCAAAATGGCTTCAAAACTTTATGGAAGATATACCATTATTGTCTAACCAATAACTACAACATGTATTCATTGTGATAACATGACAGCTATTGCAAGAGCCAAAAATAAGATATACAATGGCACATCAAGGCATATAAGGCGAAGACATAGCACTATTAGACATTTGCTCAAAGATGGAATAATCTCATTAGATTATGTAAAGTCAAAGGAAAACATAGCTAATCTTTTGACAAAGGCCTACCTAGAGAGCAAATTAAATATATGCATAGAGGGGAATGGGTTTAATGTCAATTTCACAATGAGCTAAATTGATGGAACCCTAACCTAGCTGATTGGAGATCCCATGGTCTAGGTTCAATAGACAAACTAGTTGAGAACGGCTCAAGGTATGAACACACTATTTACTCATTCCTATGATCAAAGTGTGTTGTTTGCAAAAGTTTATAGGGTATGTTTTGTACAAACATTTAATGACGTTAATATTTTGATATTCAAAAGAAGTATGGCAGAATACTTTTAATTAACGTTACCTATATAGGAGTAAATGTGGGGTCGCATTTATGAGAATTGCATGGCTACATTCTCTAAAGCTCCTATGAAATCGGGATTTGTTCAGGACCAAAATGAACACAATCGCATGAACTTAAGTGTGTATACATTTAATACATGTCTGACGTATTGTCTCGATTTACTACAAAACAATGAACAGTTCAAGGTTATGAATTCCACTGATTCATAAAGTAGATCCTATACGTCTACACTAGGGAAAGTTCAAGTTCAAAAGACACTTATCTTGATGTATATTTTATCTAATTTCTTCTCCAGTTTTTGAGTCTGCATATATTTTTAAAAATTTGCATTTCAATTGTGGGGTATAATTGTTGGAAGTTTGAAAGCAAATTATCCCACATCAGAGGAAACAAATGGTTTAACATGCTTTATGAGCATGATACTTTGACACCAATTAAATAAGATTGGTGGGCTAATGGCTTGGTAGTGAAAGCTATACATGGTTAACTTGATTAATAATATTTAATTAATCAAGACTTGGGCCTCGGCTCTTAGGGCTCTTGGGCTCTTTGGAAAAACTACTAAAGACATCCAGCCTGAAAATAAAATTATTTTATTTTATTTTATAGGGTTTTTTATAGCAAAAGTTAAATTCAAACCAAAAGTCTTATTCTTTTGTTTGAATTTGAACATGTATAACTGATAATAACTCTATTTTGAAGGGGTGCAATTGTGTTATAAAACTATAAGTCCTAAGCCATTAAAAATCATCTTTTTTCAAACTATTCATACTCCTTTATAAAGTTACATACTATATTGGAGAGAGAAGCACACCAACATTCACAAGAGTTCAAGGATTCGGTGTTGGATCCTTGAGTTATAGATAGTTGAATTCTGGGAGATAGACGCCTATTGAACTTCAAGCACTTAGGAGGGGCGAAATTCTATCTTTAGGACATTGCAAATCCGCAAGCCTCTATCTTCAATAAAATTCAATGTTCTGCACTTAATTTCTACTTACACATTTATGCAAGTTTGTATTTTTGTTTCTGTCTACACTTATTGCTTCGTGTATTAATATAGTGATCAATATTATAAATCATTACTGATTTTTTCCTAACAAGTTGTTTGCAAATTGTTTGATGTTTGAGGCTCTATGTTGTTTCACTGCATGACAGAATTCCCTAGAAAAAAAAAAAATATACTAGTATATATGTTGCTAACAAGATCTGCGTTCTCAAGGATTAATGTATGAATGGATGTTGCTTGCTTCTTTATCAAATCGACTTCCTCATGAAAGGTTGGATCTCATACGCTTGTAAGATACAAGAGAGGTATTGCACTTTTCTCAACAAAATATTTAAACGTACAAGTGCATTTGCGTGGTATTTTGTAGTAATCCTCTTCAGAATTTAGAGAGAATACTAGCTAATTTCACAGAGAGGAGAAACCATAGAAAAGCAGAACGCAGTGATGACTTTGATTGCACACTATTCTTGAAATTACTATATGAACCTGTCACAACTCCTTGTGGTTATGGGCATTCTTTTTGTCATTCATGCCTATTTCAGTCAATGGATCGAGGTGATTGTTTTGCTGTTACTGATTCTATTTAATCTTCTAATCCCTTTTTTGTCCTTTACTTTTGTTAATTTTCCTAGGTAACGAATGTCCTTTGTGCCCAACAGTTCTTTTCATTAGTCCTTAGAACATGTGCAATAATATTTTGGCTTCAATGTTGAAATGGTCCCTGTGTTTTACCTTATCGGCTAATTTAGTTCTTGTGTTATTAATTTAGCCAATTTAGTTCCTGTGTTTGTATCTGTTAACAAATTTGATCCTTTACGTCAAAATTATGTTAAAACCTAAAAAAAGAACATTTAAAATTAATTTAAAAATTTGTAATTAATTATAAAGATTTAAACTCAAATAATAATAATGCTAAAATGATTAAAACCCACACAACCTCAACCTCCAATGGTCTCGATTCCTGTAGAAAAAAAAAAGGGTTCTTAGTAGAATTGATGCCTACTCTTTTCTTGCTGCAAATTTTCTTCTATTTTATGTTTAAGATTTTCTCATACTCTACCCTTGATCTCTCTCTCCTCTCCGATCCATTGGTTGAATGTCGTTGGCTTTTGCTGCAGCCAAGATGATCAATTGGCGGTAGAGCCGTCAAGCTTACGGTGACCAGCTATGATGATCTTCAAGATTTGTTAGAGAGAGAGAGAGAGGTTGTAGTTTAGGTGGGGTTGGAATGGTGGTGAGGGTGGCTATGGTTTTGGAGTTGGAGTGGTGCTGGTGAGGGTGGCTGGGTTTGGGAGGTGGTTGAGGCGTGTGCGCGAAATTGGGAAAGGTGAAATTTAAAAGAAATATATTCCATTTTCAGTTTGAATTTAAAATTTTATAATCAATTATAGCTTTTTTTTATAATTAATTTTATATTTTTAAAGGAATGGATCACATTGACTAATATATACAAACACAATGACCAAATTGGCCAAATTGATTACACATGGACTAAATTGACCTATGAGATAAAACACAGGGACCATTTTAACATTTAAGCCTAATATTTATAGGTTTGTCAGCATGATATGTGCTTTCTAATTTTTTGTGCTTAATTAGTGTTATAGCTTTCAGAGTTTACCAAGATTGTTTGCTTCAATTCTGTGGTCTACCTTCAATATCTTCGTTTCGTTTTTACCAGTGTGACACTTCCCAGAGGAATTTGCCGAAAGGAAGTTGGAGAATGATACAATGACAAACTTTGGTGTTGATTTGATGTCACTCTTTGTAATGGATGTTGTCCTCCCATTTCAGAAGTTTCCGCTACACATTTTTTAACCTCTCGGTATAGACTTATGGTAAGTTAATTGGTTAGCAGTTTATATTTTTGACAGATGACATTCATAAAATATTTAAACGTACAAGTGCATTTGCTGCAAAAGAACTATGTTGACATACTTATCTGGCAAGTTTTGTATACCTACTTGGTACATTCCTGCAGTCCATGTGATCCATTTCCCGTTGAGAGCAGTCTGAGGGAACAGTTGCACAATCTTACCTGGACATATTTATTCCGTAGACTGGTATGGTTTTGATCACATGACTACATCATTGAGGACTCAAACCTTCTACAAAACCACAAATAAGAAAATTCCAGGTGTTAATATCATTGAGGATCTGCAGCCTTTTCCACCATCGAAATGAAATTAAAACTTCAGCAAAAGGACAGCGGAAAGTCTCGCTCTTTAGACATCAAACTGGTGTAGACCAATTTCAGGCAAAACAAATCAAGAGCGTTTACACCGCGTTTCGCTAAGGTAAAAACTTCTTCTTGTTCTAAACTAGTAATGGGAAACCAAACTAAGCTTCAGATTCTCTTTTACAGGTGAAAAACGAAGCATGGTGGTTGGTCCTTGGGAACACCTCAACATGGGAATTATGAGAGTATCTTTCTCTGATCACTTGGTTACTCACATGGAGTTGACCATCAGCTCCTAATACTCTCCAGGTACTATGTGGCTTTTTCTTGCTTTGCTTGCTAACATTTGTTTTACCGTGCTTTACAGGCGATGAAATTGACTTTAATTTCAGATTGTTATCCGGGCTTCGAGCAAGAGCACTTTATTTCACAACTTATTGAACGGCATGCAGTAACCAAAGCAGGATATATTATCAGTAGATGCATTGGACCTTAAGGTGTATATTTATACATAGTTTTAAAAAAGTTATCTATACATTGGACCTTAGGTTTAAAATATTCGAATATATGACTATACTCTTTAAATATATCGCAGTCACGGCTATTTCGCTTCTCTATAAGTGCTTCCAAGCATCGAAGGCTTGGTATTGAGCCTCTCTATCAACTCAAGCTTCAAATTATTATTTTTTACTCAATGTTGGTCGAGGCAGAGCCTTCGTCCTCCGGGTTCGGCACCTACGTTCCTGGTGACGTGGACGACTACATTTCGGTGAGTGTGGTTTCTCTTGTTTGGCTGCTGAGAAAATGTGGGGAAACCAGGAAGAAATTGAGTATTATATATAGGCGTACACATGTTGGTTGGTCTAGTCTTATCAACATCTGGCTTTCTGGTTGTTATTCTGACTAGAGAGTTGTAGTGTGATGGCGAGCTAGGGGAGATCTCTGATTCCAAACATATATGTTAATATTGACTTTATGGATGGAGCTATTATAGGCTTTGTTCTTCTCAGCATGAAAATTTGTGCTGATTTTTGTGAAAAGTTGTACGTGAAATGGCTGAAGAACCACAGGAATCAAACACCACCTGTCACCTGCCCTCCCTCTTAAGACATTATTGATAATAAATAAAGCCCCATAAATAAATGTAACATAAAACAAGGAACAAGATTCTATCATATATTGTTGGGAGTTCCATTTCATCCAATTTTGGCTGTTTGAACATAAAAAATCACTTAGGGAAAATTGAGCGGCATTGAATGCATATCTTTTATGATCATTTTGTCTCCATTAACAACACAAAATTACAATAAATGTAATTTTTTAAGATTAAAATAAAATTCATATGAGTATAATTGGAAAATTAAACAACTTTGTTTTACATTCTTAAGCAAACCAAATATGAGAAAAGAAATAAAGTGGTATTTCCTGGTTACTTTCTTAGCAATACCAAACATGGGAAAGAGATATTTCATTTCTCATCCCTTAGAAAAAAAAAAACATGGAAAATTATTTCCCAAAAAAAAAAAAAATTCATGAACCAAATGAGGCCTTAAGTTACAACAGATTTTTATTTTGTGCTAGGTAATGCACGAAAAGCTTTCTAGATGCAAGAATTGTTATAGTTTAAGTATACCCCTTATAAATCGGAAGGGAGATATTGAATTGGAATGAGTACAATCTAAATTCTTTAGGTCCTGTTTGGTTCACAAAACATATTTCAGGGAAAATCACTTCTCATGTTATTTTTCAAGGGATGGAAAATGGAGATTCTTTTTTCATTTTTGGTAATCCTCGGAAAGTAACCAAGAAATACCACTTTATTTCCTTTCACATGTTTGGTTTGTGTAAGAATGTAAAACTGTTGAGGCCCAAAAAATCCAAGGCTGGGCCCAAATATATTTCTAGCCCAATACGACATATAACTTGGGAAGAAACCCAACTTTGATACTGTAAGAACCCAAAACAAAATATCAAAAAAAGAAAGAAATATCTAGAAAGGTAAGGAAAATATCTTTTAGCAAAATGACCAAATTGCCCTCGCATATTTTAATGGGGGAAAATTTGACTTTTTGATCGAGAAAGAATTTGGGAATTTCGCTTACGCCATTGCGTAGAGCGCGGCGAAAGGAGTTCGTAGACACGGAGTAGGCCCGAATCGGAGCCGTAACGAAGAAGTTATGGTCTAAAAACCGCGAAGGGTAAAATGGTAATTTGGCCAAAAAGTCAGATTTTATACCCCCTCTCTCTCTTCTCCCCGTCACTTTCTCTCTCCTCCCTCTCTCTCCTTCGCGCGATTTGGGGTCGTGCGACCCTTCGCCTTCCAAGGGACGGCCCGGCCACCACAGGCCGAGCCGATCTCCGCCGTTGGTACCTACGGGTCCACCTTCGTGTCGTCGTCACAACCTGACCGATCTCAACCCCGGGGATGCCCTGAGTTGGCCGGAAAACCATGTTTTCCGACGGAGGTTCCTGCAAAGCCACCGGAACTTCCAGCTCGAAATTCTTCTTCGTTTCCCCACCAAATCGATCGAGTAAGGTATGGTTTCTCATCTATTTTTCGTGCTCTAGCTGATGGGTATATGGGCTTCGATCGATTTTAGCGATAAGAGGTTCGATTTTCGACTTGAAGTTTGGCCGAAACTTCGGCCCTTCGAAACTACGGTTTCTGGTCACTTTTTTGGGGTGGTCCAAGAACAAAAGTGACTCCAAATGGGGTGTTTTACCTAGGGTAGGAGTTTGGAGTCTTGGTTCCGAGATTTTTCGGCCACTCGGTATCGCTTTGGACACCCAAAGCTGCCCGCGCGTGCTGGAGCGCGTGTGCGAGGGTAATGGTATAATTATGTGCAGATTTGTGACCCTCGTGTCGTCACGAGCGTGTGGAATTTCGCGGATCTCGATTCGAAGTCCGTTTGAGCCCCGAACGGATTTTCCATATCGCGCGATAAGTGAGTGCTGTGTCGTTAAATAGTCGGATCGAGCTGAATTTCGGATATGTCGGTGTACGTGATTTCAGAATCGTGTAGGATTCGACGGATTGCGAATCGGAGTCCCGGATACTCCAGAATCGCGAACCCTGGGGCTAGGGTTAGGGTTTTAAGAGATAACGCGATTTTGGCCGATCCGACCGTCCGATTCGGACCAAATTCGCAGAATATGGTTCCCGCTGTATGAGAAACCTTCAGGGAAGCCCAGATTGGCCATCGGAGGCCGTGGACCCGCGGGGTCCCGGGTCGGCCGGTCGGATAGCTTATCGCTTCAGTAAGCGTCGGGTCTTCCAAATCTGGCCTAAGAGTCTAAAAAGCTAAGGTGGGCATAGGAGTAACCTGAAACGAGTGAACGTATTTCTAGGAGCCGGGGGCAGGGTGTTTAGTTGAAATTCTTTTTATTCAGCAGTTTATTAATTTAATCTTTATGGATAATCAGGCATCAGGGCCGCCGATGCAGGAAGCTTCAAAGGGTCAAATTAGCTTGGACCATCTGTGAGTGGACCTTCTTTCATAAATCAGATTTCATGAATGAATTGATGTGCTTTTATATGAATTGATGTGCTTTTATATAAAATAGATTTTATAAATGATTTTATATAAATGAGTTTTATATTTGAGTTTATTTGAGTAAGTTTCTTCATTCAGTCTTTGAGTAAGTTTTAATACGATTTTGAATATGAGCAGTACAGTAATAATTCTATAAGTCGGTGCTGCTTATTTACCAGTTACAGAAACAGAGTTTGAGTTTTGAATCAGTTAAGACCGCAGCACGACTTGAGTTTTACAGTTATTATTCAGATATTTCTTTTTACAAGGACTTTATTTTAAAACCACCTCGTACCCGTTTTTCTTTATGGTGATTACCCAGAGTCGGACCGATGTCTACGGACATCCAGTCTGATTATAGTTCAGTCAGTGCACTTGACTTGCCTCACGAGTTTCGGGGACGCTCGGACCGTGAGTGCCAGGATTTGCGGCTCGGCAGACTTTGGTGTCCCGAGACCTGCCAGGATTGCGGCTCGGCTGACTTTATGTCCCCGAGACCTGCCAGGATTGCGGATCAGGCTGACTACGGTCCCCTGCATCCTGCCAGAGCGACTCGAGTTGACTTGGTGTCATCGAGGAATCTGCCGGCGGGACAGGCTGATCATAGTCCCCTGATTTCGCCAGTTTGCGGCTCGGGTAAGTCTGTGTGACGCCCGAGACCTGCCAGGGAATTGACGGAAATGACAGGGGTACATACCGGTGGTATTTTCAAAGGATTCTGAGTTTCTTTATTAAATGTTGATTTTCAGCTATTATAAATCAGTTTTTCTGATTTTTCGGATATAGATCCCTTTATATTTGTTCAGTTATGAAAGATCTGAGTACAGAGTTTTTATACGCGTTGGATTTCAGTACTTTTATGAAAGCTTTGAATTCAGTGGTTTGTATGAAACTTTCAAGTTTGACTATGACTGATATAGAATGCCTTGAATTGACTACGCGTGATATAATAAGTAAGTATTCAGTTTTATTTAGCTAAATTTATTTTACCATGGGGGATATTATGTTTATGAGAATTGTTTTGAAGAACATTATTGTTGCTTTGGTCCACTCACATTTTCAACCTGTTTTTCGCCCCCAGGCCGTAGAAGGACGCGGGATCCACCACCGGGCCAATCATAGTTTCCGCGCCAAGGTAAAGTTTTGCAGAATCCTTGCAACCTTGAAAACCCTAGAAAATGCTCTGATATCATGTTGAACATAAGGAACTGAGGTTGGAATCTGTTTGTTGACTTAGTCTGGCTGTTGGTAGGGTTTCTGAGATTGTTTGACAGGTGAAAAGTTTTGGGGTTGGTCAAAATACAGGGGAGACTCTGCCGAATTTTCGGCAGAAGTCTAAGGAAAATTTAAAGAAAAATTGAAGTAAGAAGGGTAAAAAGGTCATTTGTGCCCGACATTCGCCAGGTGTCGGACACGCACAGGACTTGGCTCGAATTCCAAAGTGGAAATTGGGTCGGGTCCTGTCGATACACAAGAGTTCGTCATATATTCTTGCACACGTGCCACGCCAAGCAAATAAGCAACACGCCACGCTACAAGCTTAAGTAGGCCCAAGCCACACGAATCTCTGGGGCTTGTTGAACGGGTTGTGGTATGGATGGTTACGAGTATTTGATAAGACCATCTATTTCCTTAGGTTTTGTAGGAGAATTAGATTTAAAAATGGCTTATTACTTTACTTTTCTGATTTTAACTTTTCTACGTTCTTAGAAGGTTTTTAAGGGAAAATCAACTTTTCGGAGGAATTTTAGTGCAAGGCTAATTGGAGATGAAAGCTAACATCTTGAAGTTAAATCTATGATTTTTCTAGAATTTTCTACTGAGCCAATTGGTACAGTATTACAAGTAAATTTAGCCCACATGCAGACAGGACAGTTTCGTACATGTTACGTGAATGTAAAGAAACGAAAGCCTTCCCGAATTTTTCAAGTTGCATGCTATATATGGTTGGAAAGATAAGACATTTATCTTTCTAAAATATATTTTTATTGATTTTTCTAGAAGGCTGATGATCCCCAAATCGTGTGACAATTGGGCTGAGCTGTATTTCCTTGTGGAGTTAGGAATTGTGATTTTTACTTTCCTATTTGGATTCCTTGTTTACCAAGACTTCTTGGACGACTTTTCAGACAATTTTAGGGTTTAGAACTCCGATATAAGTCATATAAAAGGCCAGCCAAGGCCCCGCAAAACAGGCATTCACGTCCTAAGGAGATAAACCTTGCAAGAGGAGAAAGCTGCCAACGAGTTCTTTCTTTTCCTTCCTTCTTTTAATTTTCAGTTCTTATGTATTTATTTTTGATTTCATCCAAGAACATGAGTAACTAATTTCTTGTTAGTTAGGGCTTAATCTTGAAGCCCTAAACATGATTTCAATTTTATAAACAAGTTTGAATGGATTTTCAGTTTCTACAAGCGTGATGATTTCGGTTTCTCTATGTTATGTGAATTCTGATATTTTGTTTCTTTGAGTAGCTAACTTAGAAGCATGTATTGGAATTAAATTGTTGTAGAACATAGGTCAATTGCCATATTGAATGTGTTCTTGTTTGCAACGAATAATTGGGTTAAGAACTAGTTATGAGAAATCGATTCTTGAATTCCTAATAACAAATGCCATGTTTTAGGTTTTTTGTGACACTCATATTCTCTTTGATCTTAATGGATTCTTGATTGTTAATTTGAGTAAATGCCATACTAGATTTCAATTAAGAATACATGTATTGATGTAAATGCCATACACTTTACATACACTTAAGAGAGAATCATACAACTCGAGTCAAATGCCATGATCTTGTTGTGAGTGTCGTCATCATATGCTTGCTAGAAATTGATTATCTATTGTTGTTTATGGATTGATTGATTGTTTGGAGGTGGATAGTAAGTCCTAGCTATTGTTCTTGATTGATTTTAAACCAATTTCTCTTAAACTCTAATTTAAATTCTGTTTTGTTTTCTTTTCCTTATTTTGTTTTATTCACAAAATGAAATCAAAACCCCCCTTGGTGTTGGCGTGTGTGTGGAAGTCCTTGTGGTTTCAATCTTTATTTTGTTTTCGTGTTTAATTGTATTTTAGTTTTCATTGTGTGACATTGATAAACATCATTTTAGATCACAATCTCTGTGGGATCGACCCTTGCTTGCTTACTATATTATCATTTGATTTATGCACTTACAAGGTTTTAATATTGTTGTTAAAATTACCAACAGTATTTATGAGACCTATTGATGCGCTGAGAAATTGAAGTTTTGGGCTGCTTAGGAGCCTCAAAACTCAAACCCATTTCTTGAGCCCAAATATATGGATAAGCATAAAGAAGAGAAAATAGCCCAATACTCTAGGAAATTAGCCCATTCCCTTAATGGGTTAACCCATCACCTTAGAATGGCCCAAATGACCTATACAATATCTGAAAGTCTCCAGCACATGGCTGGAAACAAAACAACTACAAAAGCCAAAGGTTACCTATGTATGCAGGCTGCTGGGAATCTCCAGCACATGGCCAAAGACAAATCCCAAAAAAATCAATGGATACTTGAGCAAAACACCTTTTAGACCACTGCCATTACCCACTCATTTCTCCTACCAACTCTTGCCATGAAATAAGGGAGGAAAGAAGGCGAGATAGTAGCCAAAAATAGGAGTTTAACATTGAAGTAGCTGCGGGAAGGCCTTAGGCTCCCAAAAATCTTGTCTTTATGTTTTTGGATAGAGGAAGGTTTCATAAAATAGGTTGAATCGAAGGAAGAGAAGAGAAATGGAGGAGAAGACTTAGTAAAATTGGAGATAACCAACTAGGATTTTCTTGGGAAAAATGAGCTTCTAGCACCTATAAAAGGGATGCACCTTCTACCCAACAAAACAACTCAAAAAAGGGCAAGCAACCCACATCCTGAGAGCAAGCTTCATCTCTCATCCCTTAAACCTATGCAATTTCGAGCCTCATTTCTCTATCTTCTCCCATTTTCTCCTCTGGTAAATCATTCCAGGGCTTGACAGAGCTTTCGTCAAGCTGCCGGAAACTACTCAACACACCCATTGTTATTCCCTCATCTCTCTTTCTCTCTCTCTTCAACAAACCCTCTTGGAATCTCTTCCCCCTTGCCTTAAAAACTCTGTTTCTCATAGGAAAGCGCAGCTCTTTCTCTCTCTCATGCTAAACTCATGAATGTTCAGCTTCCATACCACAAGCTATTCATGCCAAGCCAAGAATTTATCTGTAAGTGACTGTTGCTTTTTGTAGGTGAAGATAACCAGGGTGCTTCCTAATGCTTCACTACCCTTTCGAAGCATTCTTGGGGTTTGATTCTCGAACTCAGACACTGGGGGTAATTTCACTCATTTGGTCCTTACAGTAGTCCAGCCCATTTGTAGCTTTCGGAACGAAAAAACCCCTACAAAAATAAAGTTTGTTTAATTTTCTAATTCTACTCATATGAAATCAAATAAAAAAAGAATGCATTTAATGCTATATTGTAATTTTAAATTGTTAATGGGAATGTTAGCTCCCAAACTTTCTCATGAGGAGGAAAACTAAAATTCAAAGGGGGAGGAGGGCTTCACTTTCCCCCTACTTACACATGTGCAAGGCAACGATTTCTCATGATTGGAGTTACCAAACATGAGAAAGCAATTGATTTCTCATCCCCAAGCCTCATTTCCAATGAACCAAATGAGGCCTTAGAGCAGTTCCACCGGTCCCTTTTGCCAAAGGGCGCTGCCTTGAAAAAAATGCCCACACCAAGCACAAATGGTTCGAGTAGCAGTGGGCCCTACCCAAGCCTGGGCGAGCCCAAAGGCAAGATTTGCATTGGTTGTTACCTGGGCAAGCTGACCTCATGATTATGTCATTGTGACGTTAGCGGCCAATTTAAATACCAAAATTTTAAATTTAAAAATACAAAGAAATTCAAAACCTTTTTTTATAAATACCTAACCATGTTTTTCACTTCTCATACCAAAACTCCATATAAATTCCTCTCCTCATATCTCATGTGAATAGTTGTTGACATGGCAATAGGTGGCAATGCATCAAAAAATTACTAAGGCATGTATTATTTGTGTGAACAGTAATTGCCCCTTGCCTTCCCTTGTCTTTTGAGCATGACAAATGAGTGGAAGTGCTCTTAATAAAAAAGAGATATTGTTTTAGACTAAAATAAAATAAAAATTTTATGTGAAAATCAAGTTTTGGAAGTGAGACTTTTTTTAAGAGCAAAAATAATATTTTTACTACCTTTTTCTCTATCAGATTTTTTTTTTTTTTTTGGCTGGATCTGTCAGAATTTTGGTGGTGCAAAGTCGACTAGATATTTCTAAAAATACAAATTGACAGTTAATCTGTCTTGGCAGCTTACTAAAAGCTACAAGATATTTTCTTGGTCTATCTCAGAAATATCTTGGTTGATTAGTCAATGGCTCTCCACCTGTTTCAATCTGTAGTTGCCTCAGTGGACCATTTACTCTTATTTGATGGGAAATTCTATTTACGGGTCACTACAAAGTGCCTTGGGCAGAGATCTTTTCAAGGATCTAGTTGAAATTTCCACTTTGCCAAATCCCAAACTGCAGGATTTTTGTTCTTTTTTCTTTTTTCCATTGGATAACTCATAACTGTCAACGAGCCCCATCTTCATTTTCCCTCAATACTGTTCGTGCATGACAAAAATATATTTGTTTTCATTCGCTTTTTCACAAAATAAAATAGTAAATTTGAGTTTTGTGTTAAAGATTAGCATGTAATTGCTAATCGGATCTAGTTCAATAGAAAATGACTTTGATTTGCAGGTGAGTGATTTTATGTTCGAATCTTCATAACACTTTAATAATGTATGTGAGAAAAACTTTTATCCCCTTTATATCTTTTTTTATTATTTTTTTATTTTTTAAAGTTATGGAATGTGAATTTAGGTCAACTGTTTTATTTTCTCTTTGCTAGACTTCAATGCCATGCTGGCTGTCTTTTGACCTTTATCTATGGCATGACTGGGAGATAGTCCAGGGAGGGAGGAAGGGAAGGGAAGGGAAGGGAAGGGAAGGAGGATATTATCCTATTATGGGGGACCACGTGGCAGGAGGTGAGGGAGTCAATTAAGCAAGAGGAAGGGTAGTTGGGTAAATATCCCAACATAATATTAAGATAGGAAAAAGGGTAGCACTTTTTGTGAAAGTGGGGTTGAATCTCACAGGTCCTTTCTTTGTCCATTCAAGTGGGCTTTTGATTACGTACACAAAGCCATTTTCACAGCCTTATCTGTCCACATAGTATATTGCTTCATAGCATCTCTCCTTCCTTCATCATATCCTTCTATACTCTCCTCCTCCTCCACTATGCATTATTATTACTCAACTTCCTAAACACTGCCATCTGCCATTTTTCTTGTTGCTTCCAACTTCTTTGGGATTTGCCCATTTGTAAGAAAACAATTGGGGATGAGAAGACGAAAGCTAATAGATGCATGCTCTCTTCAATTTCCATCTTTATATTAATCAATTGATAATGACGGACAACTCTAATTCAACCATTATATACGTGAGATTTGAATATCATTAATAGTCAGAAATGATTCATAATCTTAGAAAATTTTCATAACGTCATATCGAGAAAAGGATATATAATTTACACACCAAGTTATATAAACCCACAAATAACCTTAAGAGTACCATCCAATTCATCATGTACGACTTGTTTCTTGAGATTTTTTTTTAAAACTATAATTAGCATGTTTAATATGCAATACATGGCAAGCAATGTGATAGTGATGCACCAAAGTTATGGTACAAGTAAAAGTGTATTATTTGTAGGGTATTTTTGTGGGTTCTTATATTATGTCATGGAGTTATGACGGGATGATAATCATTATCCACCTATTATTGTTGAATGCCATATGAGACTTTATTTTCACTTTTTGAGAGTCTTGTTGGTGCCATGTTGCCTCATCGACACTCATTGAGGTTTCTAGAGCTTTAAGGATCGGATTTATGGGATGTTAGCATTAAGAGAGTACGAAAGAAAAGTACCCATTTGGATATGGGATTGGATGGGCGCCTATCAAATGGATACCTTAAAAGGAAAAGAAAAAAAAGAGATGAAAAAAATAAACATAAACAAAGAAAACATCAAAAGCAAACGATAAACAAAAAATTAAGACCAAAGGAAAAACCAAAAACAAAAGACTATGGAGGGACAGATGTAAAAGAAGGGATTGGGACACATGACAAACCACTTAATGAGAATTAGGCCACATATTTTTTTTATAATGAGGAATTAGGCCACATATTTTTTTTATAATGAGGAATTAGGCCAATAGATTTTTTATATGATGAGGAATTAGGCAATGGATTTTATTTTGTTTTAGATGAGGAATTAGGCAATAGATTTGTTGTTTTCTTTTTTATGAGGAATTAGGCAATATATTTTTTTTATAAACAGGAAATAGGCAATAGATTTTGATTTAATTTAATTTTAGATGAGGAATTAGGCAATAGATTTTCATTTTTTATTTTCTTTTTAATGAGGAATTAGGCCAATAGATTGGAAAGACCATGTGGATGTACCTTTTAACAGCTTCACCTTATTTCTATTCCCAAATGGAAAAAAATAATGTCAAAAATAGAAAACAGAGAATCAGAGAGATATGAGAGTAGCTTGCAAAATTTAATATGATTTATAATGATGGACATGGAGGGACCTGGAAAAGGGAAAGGCCTAACTTTTCCTTTCACTGGGAAAAGGACATGGACCCACATAAGTAATGCACTTTTTATCAACTTTGCTGAAGTCACCATCTTTGGCCTCTGACAAAAAACATTATGCTTATGCTCACACCCACCCCTCAACCCAAACCATATCCAGTCTTTCTATCTTTTCCATCTCACATAGAAATTTTTGGAAAAAACCTCCTATCCTAGGGTTCCTTTGCCCTGTAGAGTTTTTATTAAATCTCCAACTCTTAATTAGTGAGTTAAAAGAAAAATCGAAAGCTGTCTACCGATCTTATCCTCCCTCTCATGCCACGGTAAAGTTTCCTGAATGCACTCTGTGTCTGTTAAATTTTCTGTTGCTACTTTTCAGGCTTATTTCTAGTTCAAAGCTTTTCTGGGTTCTGTAATAGATTTCTTCTGAGTTTTTCCTATGTTGGTGGGTCTGTTGATATGCTAGACATGGCGAGAGATTGGTCCTTAAATTACCCTTTTCTTCATTTTGGTTCCATGAGAAGTATGAAGCTAATCTTTGTGATTTAGTCCTTCAATTCTGTTTTCTTTTTGTGGGGCTGGAAACTTGTTATTCTGTTCGCTAAAAAGCTCATCTCTTTTGTTTCTGGGTGATGCAAAGTTGTCAAATTTGTTCACTTTTTTTTACTTGCTGCTTTCATTTCTTTGTTTTCCAATATCTGCAAATTTTGTTTGTTTTATTTTTTCGATGAAAATTTCTTTGCTTATCTTTATTACTAAAAATAAACTTATTTGTGAAGCTGTTTTTTGAAATCATGTTTTTTGTTTCCTTCACATAATTTTTTTTTGTGTTATCATTTCATATGCTGAAGCTGAAATAATTTTGGATCCTTATTCACTGTGTTTGGCAAAATCATTTTTCTTTTTTTAAATTCATTTTCAAGTTTTCAGATTAGTACTCGAACCATCTCTTAGACGAGAAAAAGTTGATCTGGAAAGTTTTATGCGCGGCCATGAGGTCTAGAATTGACATAGTAACCTCCTTGTTTCAATTTCAATAGGAAACAGGAAAAAGAACATTTTTGTTGTTTAAATTTCCTTTTCCACAAAAAACTTATTCGTCTTCTTCCTCTAAGATATTTTGACAGTAATAATACTGAATATCTCTCTATGACGTTGTTTGAAGGTTGCACTAAGACACACTCAGCAGAATTGTGGTCTTTCTGAAAAGCTGGTTTCAGTTAGATTGATAAATTGTTTGGACAAAACTGGACAAGTTTTGATTAGAAGAGGAGAGAAAGAGTCAGTCGAAACATGGGTTACATATGCGATTTTTGTGGGGATCAAAGGTCCATGGTGTATTGCCGGTCTGATGCGGCGTGCTTATGTTTATCATGTGACCGAAATGTCCACTCTGCAAATGCCCTGTCTAGGCGTCATTCAAGAACACTTCTTTGTGAAAGATGCAATTCACAACCCGCATTAGTAAGATGCACAGAAGAAAGAGTGTCTCTTTGTCAGAATTGTGATTGGATGGGTCATGGAACATCTACCTCAGCTTCAGCACATAAGAGGCAAACGCTCAATTGTTACTCTGGCTGCCCATCAGCTTCTGAACTGTCTTCTATCTGGTCATTCGTTTTAGATTTACCTGCTGCAGGCGAATCTGCTTGCGAGCAGGAAATGGGATTGATGAGCATCGCAGAGAACAGCACTGGAAGTGCTTGGAGCCCTCCAGAAAGTAACACTAAACAAAATGCATCTGGTATAGTTGAAGTGAATGGTGTACGTTCCGTTGATAAGTCCGGTGTTCTTGTTGGTTCCTCTTCGGTGCCTGAACTTAACCCTGCTACTCATGTTGTTGGCCAGCAGGCCGGATCTGAAAATGCAACCTTGCCTAAGGTAATTATGAGTCTCAAAATTATTATCTTAATGCAACATTGGCTATAAAAAAAATTCTTCTCTAAGTCTGTGTGTGATTTGTTCTAAGTTTGATAGTGTTTTCATCAATGACCTTTATTTCATGTTATTAATATACAGTTATTCTGTCATGGGACCAAAGGTCCTGCAATCCCTGAAGATGATGACCTTTATGATGATTTCGATATGGATGAAATGGATTTGAATCTTGAAAATTATGAAGAATTATTTGGTGTATCTCTGAATCACTCTGAAGAGCTTTTTAAGAATGGTGGGATTGATAGCTTGTTTGGGGCAAAGAACATGTCCAGGGGTAATTCCAATTATCAGGATGTGGGTGCTGCTGAGGTAATTTCATCTCATTTTTATTGCTTTATGTTACTTGGACTTTCTTGAACTGCTTTTGTTTATTGCTTAGGCCCTTGTCCTGAACTTTGTTACTGTATAACTGGAAATTGCTCTCTTATGTAGCTAGAAAACTAACTATGCCATATTACTTTGAAATAATCAACTACAGAACTACATTATGTCAAACAAAAAATAGTGATTATTGGTAGAGTCCATTGATGTTTCTAATTCTCACAGCAGCCTCATTACGTATGCTATTTTTTTATCTGCAGAACTTTGGACTGGCTTAAGTATAAAGTATGTGTGGCTTTTCCATTAGTAAAGTAGGCTTTTTACCATTTTTTAAATGTGTATGTGAGTATACTGGAGAAGAAGTGTAATTCTTTAGTCTGAACAAAGCCATACTGTCAGTTGCTCTTCCAACTGATGCCGGAAAATGCATTTGGAAAACTATTGTATCAATAATGGTTTGATGAAATGAGGAAAAATAATCTTGTGATGGCAGTTGGAATTTACTATTAGAAATCATTTCATCAAACTATTGTTTATTGTACTTGTCAAAAGAGAAAAAGTGTATTTTTAAACTAGTCGTGTATAAAATGAGTGCTTTGGCTACCAAAGTTTTGTCTTTTAAGGCAAGTGGCCATACTAAACTTTGTTGTTTTTTCCTTCTTTCCTTTTTTTATTAATAAATACTTCCTACTGTTGAACTGTTGTTATTAAAGCATGTCTAAAATGGAGTTTATGAAATGTACTTGTGGTTAACTATTAGTGCTTTTTTCCAGGGGTCTTCAGTTGGACTGGTAAATGCTTTACAGCCAGCATGCAGTAATGCTGCATCTGCTGATTCTGTAATGAGTACGAAAACTGACCCAATTATTTGTTTTCCGGCAAAACAAGCACAATCAAACCTTTCATTTTCGGGTGTTACTGGAGAGAGTAGTGCTGGAGATTGTCAAGACTGTGGGGCTTCCTCAATGCTTCTCATGGGAGAGCCGCCATGGTGTCCTCCATGCCCTGAGAGTTCCATGCAATCAGCTAACCGTAGTAATGCTGTTATGCGTTACAAGGAAAAGAAGAAGGCACGCAAGTAAGTGTACTTCCAGAAGTTAGATATATTAATGTGCAAGCATGCACATACACACACTATATGCCCGTGTGTAATGATTCTTTATTCATTTATTACCAAGTTGCATTGTTTTTCTAGTCTCTTTGTATGACCACTACCCGGGGTAGACTTGTATGTTTGTTTCTAATTATTTCCCATTTATGGTAGATTGAATGATACAGTGTATCTTGATTTTCTTCTGCACTCTCCTCTGGCTGAAGTCGTTGCACTTTCACAGAATTCTTATCTGGTCATGAAATACTTTTGCTTGCTGTTCTGTCTTTTAAACATCTGTTTTTTTTGGTTTGTCTTTTCAATAGGTTTGACAAAAGGGTGAGGTATGCTTCTCGCAAAGCAAGGGCTGATGTAAGAAAGCGTGTGAAAGGGCGCTTCATTAAAGCTGGTGAAGCTTATGATTATGACCCCTTGAACCAGGCCAGAACCAGAAGCTACTGAGTACAATTTTTAACTATGTTTTATAAAGCAAAAGAAACACTTGCCTGTTTGATTGGAAAGACTTACTTATTGTCACTTAATAATGAATGAAATTAATGCGTCTTTTCCTTGTGCAGTGATAAGCTGTATGATTGTATCACAGGGCCTTGGTTTCCATCGGGAGAAGAGGGTTGATGCAAAAAGCCAGGTTCTGGTGCTTCACTAATGAAGTGGAGGAGCAGATTTCTGACTCCACATCACCATAACAGATTGACAGATAATGACATTATCCGGATCGCAAAAGCCTGCCCTGTCCTTTAAGCTATGAGCTTTCCTCACCTGTTCTGTTTCTCTGGGCAAAGTTCATCTGTTCAATCATTCTCCAGGGAGGATTCATGTTGGTCTTCCAGCCATAATATGCTTCGTGTTGATTATCTCAGTTATTATATTTTTGTCCTGCTGGTCTGATGACCTCTATAAAAAATGCCTGCCATGACATCTTGGGTGGCCAAACTTGTAATTGCCTTGTCAGTAGAATAGCCTGCAATTATTTCCTTCGCTTTTTCTGTTCATTTGACATGCACAGGATCTGTATGTATGCCAGTTGAGTGTTATGAGATCTGACCTAAAACCATTGTTGGGCAGACTTTAAACTTGAAGTTGTAAATTGCAGTTTCTTTTTTGTGGACCTGGTTACACAGGAACAGAGGATGGTTACTCATGCAGTTAGGGGAGAATAGTTTGTAATATCTTTATACCAATAGGGGAGGGGGTGTTATTTGTTTTTGTTGCCATCAATGTAAAAGGTTTTTTCAATTGGAATACAGTTCACCTTGTAACTCTAGTGGTTATAGCTGCTTTATTGTCGGGATCCAGATCCTCTGTTTTGTTTTTTCTGTGTCATTACATGCTTGATCCGGATCCCTGATCAAATATACTAGAAATTGTCAATTTTGCGTTTTGCTAAGGTTGTAGGCCACAGATGCCTAGGACATGATAATTTTTCATCATCCAGCTCTATGACTGACAGGCTTACTAGTCTCGATTGTTACAAAGGTCGATGCTACCACATCGAGCCCGTTGTTGTATCCAAGAGCCCAACCCTTAGACCAGGTGTGATGGTAGAAATGCCTAAAAATGTGTAAAATTAAAATACCGATTCGCTGTTCCTGTAAGTTGCTGGGCCAAAAAATTCTAAAGGTAAAAGGTAAACTAGCACAAATGAAAAGAAGCCAGAAAAAGAAACTGAAACAGGAGAAGAGAGTGATCATGTACATACTTTGGCCATCGCATCTTGAAGCAGTGATTCATAACAATTAATAAAAATGGAAAACAAAATTCCTATGCAGTAGCAACAAGGAAAACATATTAAGTGGACAAAAATTCCGCCTAACAAACAATAGGCATGTAGCTGTTTGAGCAGTTCCACAGCATTAATCATCATCAGAACTATCTTCAGATACTCTTCCAATGTCATCTCCCACAACTGTGTCCTGTACATAGATTGCAGAGCAAATGTCACTGGAAACAATAATACCTAATAGATGCCCATGCACCCTTAGTGTGTGTGTGAGGGAGAGAGAGAGAGAGAGAGAGCCCTTGACAAGAGTAACATTTAACAAGATGCGATTAAAGATCCTTACCGGCATCTTATCCCAGTCCTTCAACTTGGAATTTGTGAGCATGTAATTATCTTGTAATGGAGCCCAGGCAGGCCCTTCACCATCCACCGGGCCTTTAGATGTATGAGACTGCATGTTAAATCATTCTCATATATAAAACCCACAAGAAAGATGATTGAAAAATATATTGGCAATTTGGCACTACCGAAGATGTTTGCATCTTAGTTTAGGTCTACCATCACAATTTCACAGAACCATGGGGTAGGAATATAATTATATTTCAGATTATTCCACCAAACAAATTACGGAGCAACAATATATGATGGTTAAAATATTTGAATGTAAGAAACAAGAATGTCTACAAGCATTCCTTCCACCTGTAAGAAACGTCAAGATGCTAAAAAGCTGTGGCATAATGCAAGAAACTGATAAAGGAAAAAGGAACCAACCTTTGCAGAAGCACTAGCACCTCGGGAGGACGTTTTGCCCAACTCTGAAAAGAAGGCTTCTTTTCTCCGCTTTTTTATCACTGGAAACATTTAGACAACAATGACTAGATTAAACACACAAGTGGAACCAAGGTTTCCACATTATAAACTCAAACATAGCCACTGACTAGCAAAACATGTGTTCAACGAGTCTCCCAAACAAATATGGGACTAATCAACTTGTCCCAAAATGGGACTAAGATGCATGGGAATAAGGAAATATTTCATATACAAAAATGATGATAAGCTAGATTCATGCCATCCTAGTTTCAAGGCTTGTAGGTACATATGACAAGGCATTGCAATTTTTGTCTCAGGTGAGATAAGTCAAAAGATGGACATGATGACATGGCACTTCAAAATAAGCAGAACATAACTTGCCATAATATGGATTATTTACAGATGTTGAGTGCTTATGGTGATTTTGTGTGCACCTGGTATCCTGAATTCAAACCAACATTTTTAAAGGCAACCAAGATATGAGAAACAATAGAATACCTCAAGAAAAAGTAACAAATCCGACAATGATATGAAGTATGAGATGTGTTTGTGTGTGGGTGTGTGGGTGTGTGTGTGTGTGTGTGTGTGTGTGTGTGTGTGCGTGTGAGAGAGAGAGAGAGGGATGGGAGGGGGGTCGAGGAGAAAAGTTTATATTGATATGATGACAAGTATGCTTCCAATCTCACATTAGACTGTAATACCAACATATTACTTTCAATTTCAGTTAAAAATTTAAAACCAACTTAAGTCCATAGTTGATATCTGAAAACCTAACAACGTAAACTGGCAAGAAGAATGAGGGTTCTCAAATTGTAGCTGCAGTACTAAAAGCACACCTTTTGCATCTTTAAACTTGGAAGGATTCAGTCCTTTCTGAGCATTTTGTGCCTTGTTGACCTGCATTAGACACCAATAGGAACTCACGATTCAATGTGGCAGCAGAATACAATCTTATCAAAACAAAATTTAAGTTTTGAAAACAAGCAAACAAGATTAGATTCTCATAAAGCAACTTACAGCATTGAACAACTTGACCACTGAGCGTCCAGCATTGCACATGGTAAATGTGAACTAAGTCAGTATGAGAAAGAAATTTGATAATGCCCATAAGAGAAATAACCTCTGATCACATATATCTTAACCAAGCGGATAAAAATGGGGTACCTCCTTTCGTAGCAACACCAATTAGAAACTTTTCATGCGAGTCCAAATAGTTGGCAGGCTTCACATGCCCCTTTTCTATTACCTATTAAATTAAAAGGAACTAACAATTAAGCATTAAACCATAAACATACAGTTGCAGATACATTCATACACATTACAATAAAAACATATTGAAGATATGAATTACCAATTGTTTTTCCTTCTTAGCCTCACCCTTGACGTTGCGCTCATTCTCCTCTTCAGCAAGCTTCTCTGCAACAAGTTTCTTTTGCCCCGACAACACCGGCCCCTGCGAAGCACTCGAAAGTTCGTTACTTTAAACACACACAAAAATCCCAAAACCTAAACAATTAGACATTAGAGTTCAATTCTATTACTCACCAATACATCTTCAGGAACAGTCTTCTTTATTATACTCCTGAATGCCAACCTAAACGCATTGCTACCCTCCGTAAATCTCATGATTCCGGGCAGAATCTCACCGTGCTCCTCATCATCTGAGAACCCATTATCCACATTCCTTTCACTGTGGTCGTCACCTTTCTCTGCTTCTTCTCCTGAAGAAGACCCACCAATCAGCTCGTCCTCATTGTTGCCCAAAGGTGTAGCGTTGTCTTGTTCGGACTCGTCCTCTGAATTGTAGTCTCGGGCTCGTTTCCGATACAGTTTCTGCATTTTCTTGTCAATCTTCTTAGGCTTCATGGCTCTAATGCCTTCCGCTGACTGTAACATCTTTGCTTTCTTCTTAGCCTTGGAGCCCTTCTTCTTCCCAATTTTCCTCTTCCTTGGTTCTCTAGCTGCTTCTGCCATATGGGTTTCTTCGGCCATGGCTTTTTGTGCTTCAAACCGAATCAAGGTTTAATCTTTTGGCTGCTGCTAATGGGGGAGAGTTCAAAATTTGATTGCTTGTGACAATTAATTGCAGAGCCTCAGAGACTTTTGGACAAGGAATGAAAACCGGAAACGATGGAGATAGTGCTAGGGTTTTACCTGGCCGGTTGGGCTGCAAAGAGTAAAAGCTTTGCTAGGTTAGCGAGGTTTTACGAAAAAACCCCTTTCTTTCTTTCTTCTTCTTTTTTCACCAAAATATCTGTAGAAATCCTTATTTATCAATTTAAAAATAAAAAAGGCTGTCACAAGTTTAAAAACAATTGAAAAATATACTTTTCTTTTTGGTAATTAGTGACAAATAGCGATAATTATGGTAGGCATACAAGACAGCACAAGTGTGACGTATTTTAAGAAAGAAGGTTTAAGTATTTTTTATTTTTTATTATTAATTTTCAGTCTACTTGGATGCTACGTCAACACAAAAATTGAGATTCACTATTAAGTTGGGGTATCAGTCAAACGGGTCTATAAAAATTGAGTATGAATTTTTATTAACTCCATAATTTGGAGATAAACTGTAGTTGATCCAAATAAGCAGTGGCAGACGCACGTTGGGACAAGACGGGTCACACGACCCTTTGGGATGCCGAAAATCTAGTCGTGGACTCCACCGGCGACCCCTTGGCCGTTATCTAAGCAACCCCTTGTGTGCATGATGTTGATCCAAATAAGCAGTGGCAGACGCACGTTGGGACAACGGGTCACACGACCCTTTTGGATGCCGAAAATCTAGTCGTGGACTCAACCGGCGACCCCTTGGCCGTTATCTAAGCAACCCCTTGTATGCATGATGCTCAATGAAAGTCCCTTGTTGGCTTGCCTTGTGCTGTTCTCTAAACTTCTTCTAGACGCATCTGCTCTACTCTGGTAGCACCACGACTTGATTTTATTTATTTTTGGTTGTAGAGGCAGCCAAGATGATGATGTTGGTGATTTTGCCTAGTTTATGCCTCATTTTAGTTGAAACTCACCGTTTCACTAGTTGTAGGTTTTTTTAAAATGTATGTGCCATGTATAAGTATGGCCCAAAGTTTTATTAATAACTTGTATGTCTTCTTAAAAAGTCTGGGCCAAATGTTTATTAATAAAACCCCTTTAACCTTTTAGTCCATACTCAGTGATATATTTAACTAATATATTAATACAATAATAATTTCTAAGAATTAATAAATCTATTATTTTAATTTTGGTATAGGTGTCGTACTTATATCATAATTTTTGGAGAATTGAATAAATGTCTTATCTTTATGCTTTTTAGTGTTATTTTTTATTTTTTATTTAAAAAATTTCAACATTTTTACACTGTAACCCTTTGAACTCAGAATCTTGAATCTGCCACTGCAAATAAGTATTAGAAAACTGAGGAAAAAGACCAGAATTTAAGAAAAGTATGCATTTGTTGCGTGTCACTCTGTCTAACATTTTTCTTTTTCTTTTGATACGGTCATTTTTAACTATTATATTTTTAGTTACGAACGAGATGGAAAAGAAGGAAATATTCAATTTGTAGTAATCAATATAAAGATTAATGCTCAATGCTCGTGTCATGCCACTCTCTCAGCTTAAGTGCTCAAACACTATTACCAATGCTAACCTTTGACACTTGGATTTAGTGGTCATATATTAGTCATGGATGTAAATATGAAATGCTCTGCCTATGCAGTTAGGGCCTAACTAATAGAACTTATTAGGAAAATGTGTTTCAACCATATCTTACTCTTAGAATAAATCAACATCTTTGTCAATGAAGTCTAATTTAGTAAAAAAAGACCTTGATTTGTATATCAGTGGTCTCAATTTCGAATTCCCGAGACACCTTAGCTCGTGTGCGTATGTGAGTAACCCCTCATTTAGACTATCACATATATATATATATATATATATATATATATATATATATAAAGACTTGGGATATAACCTTCTTAAAGATCTCCCCTTATGTTATCTTTGTTAAACTTTAAAGAGACCGGTCAACGGTCCACTATTAGCACCAATGTTATTATCCCTAATTTAATCACTTACAAATCTCAGTAGGTGTGGGGTTTTCTCATAAAAGGCATCGGTGATATTAGTAATGGAACTATTTATTATATGTTATATTTTATTTAGTCAAGTTTCCGAAGTGGAACTTACATTCTTCAACACACCCCTTTATGTGGGACCACCACTTAGTGTGCCACACATAGAGCCAAGTCTACATCGGAATTAAACATTAAACCCAACATGTGAGCACTGCGTATTGGGTAAGGGATAAGAGTAAACATTCAAGCCTAACATGTGAACACCACATGTTGGGTAAGGGTAAAGTCCCAGTCAATCAACTTGCTTTGATACCATGTTAAATTTCAAAGAGACGGACCATCAATCCACTACTAGCAACATCGATATTGTCCCCAACTTAACCACCTACAAAGCCTAGTATGTATGGGGTTTTATCACAAAAGGTTCGGGTGATATTAGTAGTGAAACCATTTATTATAGGTTGTATTTTATTTAGTTAAGTTTTCAATGCGGGACTTATACATGGCACCATGTTATTCGTAATGGGTATTTGAGCCCTTGTTTGAATTCATACAATGAGTTTCAGCTCTCTTATCAAAAAGAAAAATTTAGGAAACATCTAGGAGTTTCTAAGTATAAGGAGATAGAGAGTAGTTCTAACCACATTAGAGTGAACTAGTGTTTGGGCCAAAATTTTGCGCACCCAGCCCAAACGCTACAGAGCCCACAATAACAAAGACAACAACGTTGGGCCCAAGAAGTCTGGACTCTGAAAATAAACATGAACCAAAGGTCCAAAATCCAACAAAATCCCGGCCCAGAACCTATCTCAGACTTGGGCTTCGAAGAAACTAAATTGGGCTTGGCATGATTAAAGTAAAAAGTAGAAACCTAAAAGGAAACAAACCCACGTGATTGTTTTTCTCTGACTTAGAAAAGTCAAACAAAATCAACTAGGTTGATAAGAAAGTTGACAGAGGCAGGCAGAAAGAAAAGGACATCTCTAAAATCTCTACCACTACAAAGATCAAAACCCTTTTATATATTTAGAGATATTGTTTCTACTCCAAAGAAAGCACCATCTTTCAAGGGATACACAGGCTAAAGTTCTCAAAAAAAAATATAAGCAGGAAAACAGGGAGTTGTCCAAACCGGAAAAGGGGCAGTTGGAATTAAAGAGGGGTTAGGTTCTCTTTCAAAAAAAAATAGAGAAGTGATTGGTCTTAAAAAGAACTGACTATCGAAAGCCTATCTGCCAGAAATTAATAAAAACTTATTCTTCTTTGTATAGAAAAATGAAAGATCTTTTTGAGAATTTTTTGCCGCCCATTATTAAAAGAAAGAAACCCTACTTCAAAGCACTTCTTATAAATATAGGAGAAGTTGAACACTTAAGAGGGCAATCAATTCAACAATCAATCAAACAATAAAAAATAAAAAAAAATCAACCAGAGGCAAAAAAAAACTCAAAATGATCACTTGATCATTGAGAACCTTCAAAACGAACTGGAGCAACCAAAAGCTCATTTGAGCCACAAAAGAAGCCAGCTGTAGATCAAAACTTCCAAGTTCAAACTCATAGAAATAAGTCATTCGAAACGAGACTCCTCTCGTTACAAATTTGGTTCAGCAAAAGCCAAGATAAGTAGAGCTTGAGTTTTCATAAATATGAAAACCTGAACAAATTTTACAGTGTAGTTTCAGCTCATTTAGTCCTCAAGTTCAACCACTTCTACCTCTTCAGACTAAAGAAACTGCAGTTCTACCCGCTTAAAAGCCTCCCAAGGCTTTAAGTAGATTAAAACTCTGCCAAAATTGAATTTTGGTATCGCTTTACAGTTGAAGCTAAGCTGTCGAAATTGTTAATAGCTCAGTCCAGCCTAGATGAGAAGTTTCTACCCAGGCAGAAATGGGATTCCAGCCATATTTTTTTTTGTCTTTTTAGAGTTGGTTTTTCCTTCTTAACTTTGTAAAAGGCAGTTCTGCCTAAAACAGTCCACTTTATTATCATCTATTCTGCCCAGAACTGCCAATTTTATACTGTGATAAATTATGAAGTCATCGCCAGCCTGAGGCAGGAAAAGAACTTACTTGGGAGATATTTCTCATCCAAATTCATAATCGCTTGTTTAGAAATTAGTAATTTGGGGCGCAAGTTATCTATTTCAAAGAAGTTTGCTAGGATTTTTCATTGCTAGCAGTGGCACGCTTGCACACCAAAAAAAGTTGGCTTGCTGACCAATCAATGATTTTCAAGGCAATGGGGAACTTTGCCCTTCCATCACAGGAATAAAAACAAAATGGATGAACAACTAGCTATCTTACTCCTATAATAGTAACAACTAGGAGTTCCTAAATTTAAGAAGATAATAGCACCTTGTTAAGTACTTGTTTGGGCCTAAATTTGGCACACCCAAAAGAAATCCAAGAAGAAGGCCCGTGGTAAGAAACACATACCCAAAACCCAAAAAGCCCAAAGCATGGAAAGCCGACATTTGGGCTTTAAAAAGATCAGCCCACAAAATTTGTTTGGATTCAAGCCCAAGAAACTAAACAAATATATCTCCCACGTGGCTACCTCAGCTATTGAGAGGGTCAACATTTTCAACTAGAATTTTTATGGGAAGGGACGTCTCCGGAGAACTGCTGACAGGAAATCAAGAAGCCCACCTGTTTTCAGAGATTTGTTTTGCCCCGAAGACAATAGTCCATCTTTTTCAAAAGGATTCACAGGCCATGCCTTCTCAATTAGAACAGGAAATAAGGAATTATTCAGAAAGTACAGAAGAAAACCAAACCGCCATGAAAAGCACACACAAGCGTTGGCGTTGGTTGAAACAAAAAGCAGTCACCCAGGGAACTAGGGAAGGGATCACTGGAGACTATTGAGAACTTGTCTGCCACGGTTGATAAAGATCTTTTCTGAGAGATCTTTTTGCCGCCCATTTAAAGTTTAGAAAACACCTCCAGAAGAGGATCTCTTATAAAAACAGAAGCAGGCAAGAAAGAAAAGGACAATCAACTCATCAATCAAAAACACAACACCAAGAAAAAGCCAAGAGCTCACTTGAATTCCAAAATTCAGACTTAGAAGACAAGTCTTCTAGAACGAGACACCTCGTTACAAATTTGGTTCAGCAAAAGCCAAGACAAGCAGAGTTTGAGTTTTCACAAACGTGGAGACCCCAGAAAAACTCAGGACGAGCCTTGTTCAAACAGAACAACTCTCGCGGTACGATCCTTAGCTCATCACACCATCGAGAATAGCCACTTCTGTCCCTTTCAAGCAGGAGAAGTTGCAGTTCTGCCTATTCAAAAGGCCTCATGAAGCGTGAAGAAAACGTAAAGCTCTGCCAAAATCCAACTTTGGTATCGATTTGCAGGTCAGCCTAGCATTTGAAGTCACAAAGCAGTACGGACCAACCCAGATATGTCCAGTCCAGCCTACAGCAGAATCTTCCATTCAAGCGGAAACGAAGTTCCGACAGTCTTTTAACTTGTCTAGAGTTAAATATGTGTACTTATTGTCTTGCAAAAGGCAGTTCTGCCCGAACCAGTCCACTTCTATCAAACACTTCTGGCCAGAACAGCCGTTTTTTTATATACTGAGATAAATTATGAAAGTCCTTACCAGTCTAAGGCAAGAAAAGAACTTACTTGGGAGATATTCCTCACCCAAATTCACAATCGTTTGATTTTTAGAAGTCAGTAACTTGGGGCGCAAGTTATCTATTCTAAAAAAAAGTCTGCTAGAATTCACGTTGCTAGCAGTGGCACGCTCGCACACCAAAGAAAGCTGACTCGCTTGACCAGTACATGGTCTCCAAGCCAGTGGGGAACTTCGCCCTTCCATCACAGGAGCTAAACGCTAAAACGGGTGAACAGTACTTTTTGGTGTAACAATACTTTCAATATATTTCAAAAGCATGGTTTTAAATGCAATAGCCCTTGAACTTATACTTGGGTGTTTCATTTTGGTCCTCTACTTAATTTTCATTCCATTTTTGTCATCCAACCATTTCATTTGTGCCAATTCAGTCATTTCATCACATTTATGATCAATTTTAATCATGCAATGACACGTGACGTACTTTTTAAGAGCAAACCTAACTTTTGAGTCCATTAGGCCATCTCCAACCTAAGAGGTGGAAACCTAAGTTCTGAGTTTTGAGTCCAAAAATCTTCTCCAACCCTGTATTTTGGGAGGTGAAAATTTGAGAAATCTCAAATGTTGAGTGGAATTCCAGTCCAAGTATTGCATGGACTGGTATTTTAAGTGGGCCCAAACTCAGCTAATTTTTTTTCCTGGCCTAGAAAATGTTTAATGTCTGGCCATCAACAGCTGGGCTCCTCGTGAAATGTTGGCTTGTGCAAGTTGATACCAACAACGGCTATATTTTCAAAAGTTGTGTTGTGCTGATTTTTTATTTATTTTAATTTTATATAATTATTTATAATTCCGACAACTATATTTTATAATTATCCCTTTGTTTTCCTTTCTCCCTTTTATATATTTTCTCCCTTTTATTTATAATTATCGTTTATCTTTATTATCATTGTCGTTTATTTTTTTTAAAATTCAATAATAAACCACATAATTCATTAAAATCACACAACCACTTTTATAATTTATTCCAGGCATACGTATGGTGTTGTACTTGTTTTTATGTTTAAGTGAAATTCTATTATGTTTTGGAATTTTAATTTTTTTAGGTTAAAATGTTTAGAAAATTAAATCACGAATGTTGAAAAAAAAATAATGTCAAGAAAAATTAACGAGAAAAAAAAATTATGGGTTAATCATTCTTAAACAATTTAATAAAGTTGCGGACTCAAATTATGAGTCTGAAAGGTTAGAGGAAATTTTTTTTTGAATCCTAAAAATACATGAATAGTTGTATTTTGGAGGGTGCAAATTTGAGTTTAGCCCCAACATGGTTGGAGATGGCCTTATAAGCTCCATAGACAAAATTAGGGCTAAATTGAGGTTTTATTGACAGGTTATGGTTCAAATTTGGGGATTTTGGTGAATTAAGGTTTCAATTTTAGGGAAATGAAATAGATAGGTGAAATAAAGCTTCAATTTGGGGGAAAATGGGTAATAGAGAGCTGGGTAGGTCGTTTTAGAAGATATTGATTGTCAAATTGACTTTTAAATTGGCGGAATGTAACATAATGACTTAATTGTCATGAACGAGAGAGTTAGAGGACTTGAGATGAAAATTGACTTTTACCTTTCACTTCTTATTTTGAATTTTATGAAGTGCTTAAAATAAAGAATACAGTTAAAGTAAACAATTTCCAAAGTGATGTTCTAGCAATTTTGAGTACACTTCACATGAACATTTTAGTTTAGAAATATTATCCCACCACACTCTCTGATCCAATACAAGTATAGCAATTAAAGAGGGAAAAAAAATAATTACACAAAGCACACACGCAAAGGGGATTTGAATTTCTGCCATTTCACTTTTCCAACTCCTTAACCACCAAGTTGTTTATGTTTTTGTGATAATACACAAAGGGAAACTCTATATGGTACTAAGTTACTCATGTATCTTACTATGTAATGTATAAAATGTAAAATATTGTAGTAAATCATTATGTATAAATGATTATGGTGTGTTTAATCTTCTTTCATTAATTACTACATATTTTCTACACTCACAGTTTTTGTTAGCTCACTATATAATCAACTTAAATCAGTTAAATCTATCATGCAATGTATTTCCTTCCAATTTTTTGTAATAAACTAATAGATAATTGACTAAATAAACATCCTCCAAAGTTTCAATAAAAATTTTCAAGTTTTTCTTACAATTTCGGTGGTTTTTATTCAATTTTAATCGATACGATAATATCTATATATTTTTATCAAAATTTCCGTGTTTTTAAACTACCGATATTTTCAATACTATCGATATTTTAGACATTGGTTTGGATAAATGATATGAATAAATAATGTGTGAGAGTGAAGAGTGTCCGTCCACAGGCAGGCAAGCAGCCAAGATGGTAACAACTTACAAGACGTGAGCTTTATAAATGGGTAATGGACAAGAAGTATTAGATAAGAAAGATGGATGAGCACGTGAAATTCACCTGATACCATATCATTATCAGGCTTTTCCTATCACCTCCTTAGCCAGATGTTCGATTCAATGAACTAGGCACTACACTGCACGACTCTCACTTTTTCTTCTTCTTCTTTTACCTTTTCTCTTGTAAGTAATACTACGATATTGAGACAACGAAACTGAACACGGGATTTCGATGCATGTGTAATTATTCTTCATCACTTTACTTACAATTCATTATCCTAAATTTCATGTTTTATAATACTTTTCGAAACCCTTTGATGATTTAAAAATCTGTGACATGAAAAATGTAATCTAGTTTATGATCAGAATTCAGGTTTAGGGTTTAGAGTGTGCATGCAATGCAATATTGTGCATAGCATTTATCATCATGTTGTATTTGTAAGAGATTTAGAGTCTTGGTGGAGAATGAGACACCCAAAAATCTCGATTCTCCACTCCTTTATTCATGACCACGAGACAAATAAATGCGTACCTATATATATATATATATACACATATGTGTGTATATCATCATCAATTTTGTTCTTGATGCACGTCGGATCTGTAACTTTGTCAGGCTTTAATATATTTTGTTTCCAGATTATGTATACATGTCACACACTGTGCATGTGCAAGGCCATGTCCATTTGTGGGCGTACCAGCAAATAGCCATTAATTGGAGTCACCAACAATGTTCATGTATGGTAACAAGTAATATTATTTCAAGAAAGGTAAAAATACAATACATCCAAATTTCATGAAAGGTACGGATTTAAGTCAGTGTACTGTCTTTTTATACATGAGCTTGAATTTCTCCATAAATAAAAGCACCTTAAAATATCGCATTGGTAATCTACGTAATTATAATAATATCACTATCAATCATAATTGGGAAGCTGGCATTTTCAAAGACGAAGTTATCTACGTAATGTTCTTGAAAGTTTGGGAGTTGGATCGATGTGTCCACATCATAATCATAATTTAGCAGTTTCAAAGTATGGTGAGCAGCGTTAAAATCATTCCAAAATCACTTACAATCAAAGCTGTCTAAGCAATTTTGAATTGATTGGTGATTGATTTTCTGATTTCGTGAGCAAGATCAGTAATGACATGTGGTTGCATATTTTACAGGTGTATATTGTATATAGTGCGAAACCTAAAAACTCCATTTATTTTTCTCTCAGTTTATGCGCTGTTTCTTTCAACCCACACTGTAGACACAGAAATTTTGGTGTAATGAATTCTATTGACAAGAAAATAATTAGGGTTCGGTGGATTAAATCGTGGGCCCCGTAATTCACCCATGTGGCGTGTGACTCATCAAAATTGGATTAATTGTCAAAAAATGACAAATGGCGACATCCGACGGAGTGCATCAAACAGTTCAAGATGAAGACAAAATTAAAGGAAAGAATCTTCTGTGATTGACTTTGATTTAAATCAAATATTAATCAGGTTAATCAATTGAAGATAATCTGGTTAAATTGCCAGATTATGGGAATTGATTTAAATCAAATCAAATCCCACAAATCAAGGAAAGTTATTTAGGTCAAGCATCCGACAAAAGCCTATAAATAGGAGGCCTCAAGACGAAAGAAGAGGTCGGAGAAAAAACCTAGCACTCAGAAGAAACAGAAAACTCTCTGCATTCTTCACCCTACCTTGGAAGAGCCACCAAGCACAACAAATACGTGCCGGTTCCTTCACCATAAAAATCTCAAACACCAAACAAGCTTCGTGCTACCCGTTTGATCAAGATCAAGTCTCTACGACCCTTGTATCAAACACAAATTTTCTTTAAACACTTTGGAGATCGAATCAGAGGATTCAATACAGAGATTGTAACCCTAAATTTCATAAATACAATATTATTTTGTACACGTGTTCTTGTCTCATTTGTCGCAGGAAATTCGTGTTTACACACACAAATAAAAAGTGTTGTGAAGAGATATGACTTTAGTGGTAGAGTATTTTACGCCTGCATGCATAGAAAGAATTAATTCACCTTCGTGTTAACATTATGTGCATATGAAACACATTCCTTGCATGTGGACAAAACATTTTGATATGTGGGGCAAGTGACCATATATATATTCATATAGTTTCGGTCTTTCTTTTTATTTTATTTTTTGTTGAAAAAAGGTTTAGGGGGAGATTGGCTACTCTCACCATCAGCGTCATGGCAGACTCACAATCTCTAGCCGTAAGGACTTACATGTGACATTCAACTGTTAACTGCCATCAGTATGAATTTATATAGAAAATTACAGATTGTACACCAATGAAGACGGCTAGCAGCGGAATTCAAACACTACTGGAACTACACAGTGTAGAGGACCTTATTAACTGAACCAATCCTCATTGACAGTTTTAGTCTTTCTTTGCGTACAAGCATAAACCACCACATAGTCCATCTTTACCAAACCAAAGGATAATATTTTGTCATTCTTATGGGATCAGCTCAGATTCCATATTCAAAAGGCGTCTAACACAAAATGTAACTTACAAGACACTCTCTCTCTTTTCTTGGTGACCAAATTGGAAAAAGAGAATCTACAAGATGTGAAAGTTCAAGCCCTCAAGAAAAAAAGAAAAGCCTAAAGCCTAAGAGGGAAGGCTCCTCTTCATCTTCATCCAAACTGCATATATCCAAGCCCTATGGTCCATGCATGGTCCATGGCTACATTATCTGGCTTTTCTTTAACCAAACACGTTGTCCCAGAAACAGTTCACTGCCCATTTGCCACCTGGACAATGGTGCTGATGATTGGGGTACTCCTTTGGCCCACTACCCATGTCGTTTTTCCAGCCTTCCTCAGAAAAACCGACACGTAGGCTAGGGCTGGATTTCAGTGAGAGGGTGAGTCCAACAAACGCAAGGAAATGAAGACACATACATACACACCCAGTGTGACTGAGAGATTGTACAAATGGGACACGTTGGCTTCGCGACAATTGGTGAAAAGATGACATGTAATCAGACGTTCAATGACACATGTCCATATGAGAAATGTGGGATCATGCTACTCATCTCAGCTATTCGATAGCATGGTAAAATGGTCCACAAATTTTTTATTCTTCGCAATTCAGTTTTATTCTTTATATCAATATTATATAATTACATATTTATCTCTCTCATGTTGTAAAAACAAATTATTTTTTTTTGGTCATAAATCGTAAAGTTTCCTATGTGATGAGAGAGATGGACACATAGCCGTTTGAAAGAATTAGTCAGCATGCATACCCATTTGATTTTTTAAAAATAATTTATTCAAGAATGCAACTTTTGAGCATGTATTCATACACCCGAACATCCTATAATGAATCTCTCTTGTCAATTGTATAAGAAAAAAATATATGAAGAGGGTCTGTTTTACATAAAAATGAAGAGTGTAAACCAGTTAGGTAAAATCACACCCTTTGCGAACTTTACTATTAAGTTTTCCATTACATCATCCTGTATTAAAATTATACCATTCTAGGTAGGTAAATTGAACACAGAGGTATGAAAAAAAAAGGGCGTGTAACTAGAATGTTACCAAAAGAAGACATGTAAGTTAAGATATGCAAATGGAAAAGAAGGTTAAAAAGCCTGTAAACAGAAGGTGTTGATATAAAGTAACCATGGTTAAGAGAAAATTGGAGTCCGCAAAAGACGGGAGTCTAACCATGATTAGACAACATGGGTTAGTTTGCCGGTAATCGTAGGTGTGGAGGCTTTGCCATTATATATAAACAGATTAAGCAGAGCAGCCATTGTCAAACAAAACTATATATATTTTTATGTGGGTGTGTGTGACTGCTGCCTAATTCCCAAGAATCTCTTCTTCTTCTTCAGCTCCTCTGGGTGGTATTCTGTTTCTATCTGGACCCAAAAGCTTAAGCTCCAAAAATCTCACTCTCTGTAAGTCTGATGAAGCTCAGCTACAGTTAAAGCTCTAGTATTTATTTTCTATTTATGTATTCATTTTTTCTTTTTCTGGGTTCTTTTGAAAATGATTTATTTTTTCTGTTAGCAATCAAAAGAAGGTATTTTTAAAGTTTTTGGAAGGATTAGTAGGAAGAATTATAGATCTCAAGTTGCCTTATGATACATTTGGTTGCTGGGGTTTATTTGTCCAGGAAATTGGGTTGTGTGTTGAGATCAAGTTGCTTGTTCTATCTTTCTACTCTTTAATTTCGTATTGATCTTCTATTTTGACCGTGTTGAGCTTCGTCAAGGTCACAGTTTTGTTAGATCTTGATGATAAAAAAAAGCCTTTTGAATGGTTTTTCTGTTCCTCTCTATCCAATTTTGGCATTGGTTTCTTATTCATTGCATTACAAGGTTTCGAAAATAGGATCCATTTTTGTTTCTACATGCTCATCTTCTGCTTCCTTCCAATTTTTATCGACTGCTGCTGGGTTTGAGGGAATATAGTTTCTACTCTTCATCAATCCCACTGACCATTTTGAACATTTTAGTTATTTCAGTTTTATTTTAAAAACATTTCATTAACATTAGAAAATATTGAATTTCAGTTTTAGTGCACAGGTTGCATGAACCTGTATTTTGTGGGTTTGCTGCAGATCGGTAGAATTATATCCCATTGGTTGCATCTTCATGATCTCACAGCTATCATTTTTTTATTAAGATCGTTTTCACTTTTTTCAAATTTTGTTTGTGCTTGATACCAATTGTTTGTATAGTGAAATTTTGAGCTTTATGCTTAATCTGTTTGTTCTCGGTTTCATCATTCTTTCTTCTCTATTATATAAAATTCTAATACCTTCCCTTTGTTGTATTGCAGGTTGGATATCGAGAAGATTTTGGTGACATATTATCTTTACATGACTCAACTCCTACTCATCAAACTGATATAATAAATTATCTCCCCTTTTGTGTCTCTGCCAGTTCATTCTGGTTTCCCTGTCCCTAAACAATCTTTGACTTGTTTGAGCTGAGTTTGGACCGTCCAGTGTTTAAAATACATTTGTAGTTACAAATCTGATCCCCTTTGAACTTCTGTTTTGATCAAAATGGGACTCTCAAGTCTACCAGCTCCATCAGAAGGAGTTCTATGTGTGCTTTTAGTAAACACAGCCCTGTCAATCTCCATTGTCAAAGGCATAATCCGATCAGTCCTGCATATAGTTGGTATCCGTCTCTCATCATCATCATCCTCAACGTCGTCCTCAGCATCGTCACCCCCATCAACAGACTCCACTGAAATCGCCTCAGAATCATTTGAGTTCCATCTCAGTCCATCGGCTAGTTGCATCGAGGAGATCAGGAGCCGAATCCCAGCAATTCGGTTTGACACTGTGTGTAGTTTCAAGCAGCCAGAACATGAATGCCCAGTTTGCCTGTCTGAGTTTGAGCCCGAATCAGAGATAAACCACTTGTCTTGCGGCCATCTTTTCCACAAAACTTGCTTGGAAAAGTGGTTGAACTACTGGAACATTACATGCCCTCTTTGTAGGACTCCTTTAATGCCTGGGGAGGACACACCCTGCGTTTGGTGAGCAGTTACAAGCATGAAAGTCCAGGAGATTTCATGTACAGCGTTTAGTGTACAGGTATTTTACAAGAATGCTCGGCTGGACATAGTGTTGTTATACCTATGTTATGCGTGAGTTAAACCGTGATAATACGTTGATGGGTCTCAGTGACCAAAATTTTTACTATTGTACATATTATGAAGTTACTGGAGTATAACATATCTACTTTCAGCTTTGAGTTTATTGAATCTTCTGAGTTTTATTTGTGTGATGATGATTAAGTTGGATAGGCCATATATTGTTTAATCATATGCTTAACTCGGCTGCCATGAATGAATTTCAATGTGATGAACAGCATATATTGTGTTTAGTGATGAATCCCGGACATTTCCATCCACCCATTAGTTTAACAGAAGCATGTTCAAGCAACCAAGTTCCTCGACAAGTCTTTTCTTGTATATGGAAGGGAAAACATTAGTTTCCAACTCACAAGGGGCAAGGTAGTTTTTGCTTGTACTTTGTATGGGGTAAATTTTGCTTCTCTCTTGCCAGTCCCCTCGTTAGTTGTAACGTGTTGGCTTTGTGTACCAAAGGTTAGCATGTCTTGGGTTCGACTGGAACCCGGATCAGCGAGTCATTACCAGAACTTTTGCTTCTTTCTCAATGAAAGTGGTCTGAAACAGTGAATGAGGTTTCATTTTCTTAGCTCCCTTTGAGTTAACATCATGGAAAGTGAAACTAGAGGGAGGGCTTGATGGACCATTCAGAGATAAAATAACTACAAGACAATACAGAGATGTAGATGTGGGTTGATCAAAGGCAGGACCGCCTGAAAGAACGTTATTATAGTGGTCCCTTTTGTTTGTAAGTTAGCAATGTGTTCTCTTGTGATTTTCTGAACCAAAAGGAAGGGGATAAAAATAGTAATAAATTCGTTTCCTTTCAAGCACATTCCAGTGCGGTGGAATTCCATCATCATGCCAAAGGACTTGATGGTGGCAGAGCAGAGGGATCATCAGGAATATTATGGGCATATTGAAAGTTGGATGGTTGAACTTGGTTTAACATGAACCTGTTTGAAGTTATGAGCCAACCCTATGAAGACATGATATAATTAATATTTTTGATATTATATCAAATAATAGTTAAGCCAAAAGGAAAAAACTTAAGTTGTATTTTGTTAAACCCACAAGTTGAATCCATGAGCTAGGTTGAATACTCATGTTGGCCTTCCAAACCCCTCAGTTCTTTTGAATTGCACCATAATTATTAGCAGAAGAGTTTGTTGGAGTTGCCAAATTTTGTTTCCGTCAATGGCTCACAGTTACCTGCGGACGTGATTCACAGATGCTAGCATAATTCGGAAGACAAATGAACTCTTAACTCACACATGAATGGTGAAGTGTTTGCCAAATGCAGGAAGTTAGAAGATGAGAATGGCCATAAAGCACCTTGAGTACCCGCATCTTATTCCATGTTCTCATTCTTTTGGCAAACTTTAAAATAAAGTGATTATGGGTCTCCATGGGCAGTTGCAACAAGAATGGGAGCCATCATTAGTCATGCCCTTTTCCAATCTCTGATTATTCATGTGAAGTCTCTACCTTGAACTAACTGCCAAGGGAAGGACTAGCACCAAATCCAAACTTGGTAGTTGATACTCCTCAGACTCAAAGAAGGGATTGTCACCAGATTAAGTTCACCTTCTTTGCAATTAAGGAGACCAACAAAGGGTGCAAATGATTTACTGGACATGTCAAAATGCAGGTCAGCCTCAAGCTTCTCAATCATTTATTGAGAAGTAATTACCCACCATGGACTGGAAATTGGTCTTTGAGAAAGTAGGGTTGAAAATATAATGGAAAATTTTGTCTTTGTTGGACAATTTGACATGTTATATTGTCAGACAATCTAACATGTTATGTTGTCAGACTGTGAATCTAATTTGAAAATGAACGATAATATCAGTTTGACAATATAAAATAAAAAGGTAAAGTATGCCAGTTTCCAAGCCAATGTAACTTCCATTTAACCCATAAAATTATTTACAACAAATAAAAAGGTAAATGCTCCATTTGTAGCAATCTTTTTTAATAGAACAAAAAAACTAAAAAAACTAAAAAACACAGCAAAATTATCCACACACTCGCACACACTCACACGTGGGAGAGAAGGCGCCAAGCCAAAAACACCTAGTATCATTCTATCTTCTCATCACAACTCAGAAGCAAAATTCATTCTACCAGTATCCACAGTCCCAAAGTCGAAGGCTTTGAAGCTCATACCCATTAAATGACGGAAGTGCCCCTCCTGCCAGTCCTAATTTACCAACCCAGGACCTCCCTTTATGGCATCTCTGCTTCGCTGTCCCTGCTCCACTGAAGCACTGGAGGCTAGGCGGCTCATGGACGTTCCTGAAGCTCATGCTCGTCCTCGGCGCCACAACCATCTTCTCGCCCAACGAACCCACTTCTCCTCTTTGCCCGTGAGCCTGAGATTTCTATCGCCGTACGTTTCATACTCATTGGCACACATATGCTTTTCAAGTTTTCTTATTGCTTCTGCTTTGTTTGGGTTTTATTAGTTTCGAATGAATTACAATATAAACGCATTTAATTCAATGTCTTTGTTGTGTATGGAGATGCTAAAGCTTGCGTCTTGTATGTAACTATGTTCTAGAGCCGAGTTTTATTTGCTGCAGCCCCAAGTCGTGTAAATGGTCCTTCTAATTTTCAGCATTGCTAAACTCACAATGTATATAAAAATCGAATTTCAGTACAAACTTGGAAATCACAATGATGAGAAATTGTATTTGATTCAAACCACTTTTGTTGATAGATGAAATCTTATCGAAAGATGAATATGGGCTTGCCAAATTAAATACCAGTTGTAGTAGTTCCTCTAACCCCTATTTGTGCTTGCTATGAAAACTTTAGCATTTATGTGTCAAAAGAAGATGAAAAATGATATGGAGATGCTGTAAATGATACTTTGTTAAGTCTGATATCTTCCTACTTCGAATTCTCTGTCTCTGTCTCTGTCTCTCTGTCTCTCTCTCTCTCTCTCTCTCTCTCTCTCTCTGTGTGGAAATAATTAATACATTATAGTATCAAAGCAGGTACATATGCCATCACATACCCCTCAGAAATGAATTCAGATTCACTCTTTGTATGGCGAAGCATAGTTCGTTCCTAAGATCCCCTATGATGTCCATGGAGAGAGGTAACACAAAAAATCCTGTTTTTGAACCTCTTAGTTATTCATGTTTCTACACATTATAAGGAAAACCATACCTCCCCTCTTTTTCCAACACTAAAATAAACAAGGATTTTAAGAGAAGGCCTCTCTGTTCCGTAAAGGATAAACTACTACAGTCATTAAGGTTTCACATCATCCTTTCTAGAAGCACTCCTATAGTTTAAAATGGCTTATGGATCTAAGACATTCTGGTTTCGCAGGAAAGTCAAATGCTGTTGTTAAAGGAATGTGCAAGATAGTCTGGACTATAGAGGCTGATCTGGCAGCTGGTGAGTTTCTGTATATAACTGGGGATCCTACTATTCTTGGCTGCTGGGAACCGGAGATTGCTATGCTAATGTCTCCTACAGAACATACGAACTTATGGAAGGCTGAAGTCAGGGTAATTTTGCAATCTGCGCAAAGTAGCACATGATTATGTTGGTTATTTATGAAGCATGAAATGATGTATGAATCTGTCAAACATCAATTTTATTTATTTGTTATGGTAGCTTAGACAACTGAAAACAAACAACAAAATCCAATCAAAGGTTTCTAATATGATAAAATTAGTAGTTGAAGATTTCCCTTTAGACATAGCACTAACTAGAGATACTTGCCCAGGGAAAAGAATAAAGATAGACAGAGAGATATTCTATGCGGTTGATTTTCAGTTATTTATTTTATTGTGCTGTAAGGTCCTGTCCTCCCTTATTCATCTTTTACTGCTTGGCAGATTTCTGGTGGTGTAAATTTCAAGTATAACTATTTTATAAAGAGAGAAATGTGGCCTCCATCTGACATCATTTGGAGACCTGGACCTGAATTCTCTCTATCAGTTCCCCTACCTGTCAAACAAGGTGGAAGAATTGGAGTGAGGGATTCATGGATGAGGCCCGATACCACAATGTCTCCAATTATTTCGTGGGGATCATGGATAGAGGAGGCATATCTTCCAATACCACCTTTATTCTCAGCTCCAGCTAGAGGTAAATCTCCATCTTAATTCCTAAGTATATGAAATGTCCTTCCTTGAAATGTTTCTGAACACTCAAATGCTTCCAGTGGTTTGACAGATGAAGATGAGATTATGAAATACCTTAAAAGTGATATAATAGAACCAAAGCCAGTCTTAAATCTTCCTATGGAGAAGCGCATGTTATACTCTGATAGAGAACTTACTGCAAGTGCTACCCACAAGGGCTTCATTTCCAATACTGACATACTAGAGTTGAACCCATCTTTAAATGAACCTATGGAGGATAACGTGTACTCTGATGGCGACCGTATAGTGAATACCAGTCAGAGGGGGTTAATTTCTAATAGTTTTTCAACTGAAAGACATCATCCTATTGAGGAACCCTGGTTACTCCAATCACCTCTCTTCTTTCTTGTGTCCAACGATAAGATGGGTTCTGATATGTCCAAAAAGAATGGCGGCATGAAAGATTGTGTGGCAAATTTGGACAACGCAGGACAATCGTTGCCTGAAGAAAGAAATAATCTAATTTCGAATGAACCTGTGTCTACCATTATACTGATTAATTCTTCTATATGTACCATGCAAAGGATAGCTCTACTGGAATATGGGAAATTGGTTGAGTTACTACTGGAACCCGTTAAAAGTACAGTCCAGTGTGATAGTGTGTATCTAGGGGTGGTTACAAAACTTGTCCCCCATATGGGTGGTGCATTTGTAAATATTGGGAGTTCTAGACCCTCACTAATGGACATTAAACAAAACAGAGAACCATTCATATTCCCGCCATTCCGTAGGACAAAGAAAATGGAAGCCAATGGTTATATGCTTGATGATCGCGTGAATGCATATGGAAATGAACGCATGCCACTTGATTATGAAGTGACTGACGACATCATTGAAATCAGCTCTCAGGATGATTTTGTAAAATCCATTCACGATGTTGATGATGATGATGATGATGATGATGATGAACATGAAATTGAGGATGAATTTGATGTTTCAGATGTTAAGGAAAACGTGAATGGTAGTATGCTTGACACTGGTGATGTGGGAAATGATTATCTAAAAGGTGACACTAGTGCTATTCCTGTTGCCATAAATGGTTCTAGCAGTTCTCAAATGTCTCACCTCCAAAATAAGAAGAATGATGCAAATATTATCGCTAATGAGAATAAGTGGGCTCGAGTTCAGAAAGGCACCAAAGTTCTTGTACAAGTTGTCAAAGAGGGGTTGGGTTCAAAAGGTCCCACACTGACTGCTTATCCAAAATTGAAAAGCAGATTCTGGGTATGTTGTGATTCACCATTATCCTCCTTATTAAACTCTAACCATTCCTAAATCTTTATTTTTATGAATATATAAACACCTCTGAATCCCTTGGCTTGCAGATATTATTAACTCGTTGTGATAGAATTGGAATCTCCAAAAAAATTGGCGGTGTTGAGCGTACACGATTAAAAGTCATAGCAAAAACTTTGCAGCCTCTGGGTTTTGGTTTGACTGTAAGGACTGTTGCTGCTGGCCATTCTTTAGAGGAGCTGCAAAAGGATTTGGAAGGTCTAGTTTCAACTTGGAAAAGTATTACGGAACATGCAAAATCTGCAGCACTTGCTGCAGATGAAGGTGTGGCAGGGGCCATTCCTGTTATTCTACACCGGGCAATGGGTCAGACGCTTTCAGTTGTCCAGGATTATTTTAATGAGACGGTGACTTTCCATCATTTATATCAAAGTCATTGTGCCAATTGTTTGTTTCATTTTTCATGATTTGTTTTACATCAAAGTTTACAAGAATCTTTAAGTCTTATCCCCTAAATTGCATTCTTTATTATGGATATTTCAGGTTGAGAAAATGGTTGTTGACTCTCCAAGGACATATCATGAGGTATGGCATAAACTGTTAGATAGGACTATTTTAGTGGACTGAAAATTGTGCGTTCAATTTTTGAGATGAGAGGAATGTGTGTGTGCATGTGTAGCATCATATGTTTCCAGAATAAGTTGGTTGGTTCTATATCTCTAATGATTTAACCTTTTCTAATTGCACAAGTCTAGTCACTTGGTTTCTGAAGATCTTTTGTACTTAATTTTATTATTTTCTTTTAAATTACTAAGAAGTCAACTTTTACCACACTTTCCAGGTTACCAGTTACCTTCAGGAGATTGCCCCTGATCTTTGTGATCGAGTTGAGTTGTACAACAAAAGAATTCCTCTTTTTGATGAATTTAACATTGAAGAAGAGATCAACAACATGCTTAGTAAAAGGTGAGGGGCAGACAATATTATTTATGTTGGCAGTTGTCACATTTTCTAGCTCTGCAGATGCCTATTAAGCCACTTGTTAATGTTTGTTCTATGATTTCTTCATATTTCTTGGCTTACAGGGTTCCACTTGCTAAGGGAGGCTCTTTAGTGATCGAGCAAACTGAGGCATTAGTCTCTGTCGATGTGAATGGAGGACATGGGATGTTTGGTCAAGGGACTTCACAGGAGAAAGCTATTTTAGAAGTCAACCTTGCAGCTGCTAAACAAGTATGCTAGATGCTGAACTCTAATTACCACTTTTGGCATTGTTTTCCTTGTACGGACAAGCAATTTATACATTTCCCTGTAGATGATAGCATACTGATCTGTTGCCCCTCTGTGGGTTTCTTCTTTTTCTATGTCAAATTATAACATGGTAACTTGCTCTGTTACCATGTTATAACTCATTCTTCAAAACTGGCATAGATTCTCCTATTTATCCATCTAAATGGTGAATCTTTGCAGTACTTGTTTGACAGAGAAAACTGTGTTTCAGATTGCAAGGGAGTTACGACTGAGAGATATCGGTGGCATAATTGTGGTAGATTTCATCGATATGGCTGATGAATGTAAGTCGAAGTCTCTCCCTCTCTTGAAGGTGTGTGTGCATGATTGACATATTTAGGCATGGCCCATGCATGGGAGTAATTTGTTTTCAAATGCTTGAAACTTACGCAGCCTATGACGTTTCAGCCTAATTCTGTTCCACTTTAGGATTGATATCAAGGCTATTCACATTAACTTGTAGAGAATCTGCATACCAGCTGCCAGACATATGCCCTTAAAAGTCAAACTGAATGAGGCTTAAACTATAAAACTAAAGAAATGCCCAATCAACAGTCATGTTGCTCTGTTAATAAATTTTGCAGGAGGTTGCAACACAAACATGTACGATAGAATTTTCTACAAATATAAATAATAGCAAGGTCGATATTTAAGGTTACCTTACTATCCTTTTATCAAACTTAGAAGGCATGATGTATGGTCCAGGGAAACTTCTAAAAGGTTTGATATACATAACTGAGTTGGTCCTTAAGATTGAAAGAAACTTAGAGATCTTCATGTTTGTATGGGGAAAGGGAGGCATTTTTAGAAACTTTTTCTTAAATTTCTATCATTCTATTTTGAGAACTGCAATATTTACTGATGAATTCTATTTGGCACTGCCTTATTTTCAGCAAATAAGAGATTGGTCTATGAAGAAGCTAAGAAGGCTGTTGAGAGAGATAGATCAATGGTTAAAGTCTCTGAACTTTCGAGGCATGGACTTATGGAAATAACAAGAAAGCGAGTATGTTGCATTAACGCGGCTCACACTTTCCTGCTACTTTTCATCTGCAGTAAAATTTTAAAGAGTAATATGAAATTACAAATAAATAGAGTATTCAATATTCATTAATTTAAATCATGGGGGCAACATGAAAATCTTCACAAGGTTTATATATCAACTGGAGAAACTTGGCTCAATGATTTTTGAGATCGATCCGGCTCAATTGTTTTATCTGATGATAGATTGCATCATGTTGGACAGGTACGACCTAGTGTGACATTTATGATTAGTGAACCATGCACCTGCTGCCATGCCACTGGAAGAGTAGAAGCATTGGAGACCTCCTTCTCCAAAATTGAACAAGAAATTTCTCGATTACTGGTACGTGAAGTTGTAGACTAATAGGCATACGTTGCTTTGTATGCATATAAATTTGAGAAATGCAGCACCAGAAACACTTGGAAAGAAACCTACTAGTAATTCCATGTAATTGCAATTCTTCCAATTTATAATTTTCCACTTAAGGAAATTATTTTTGAAACTTTTATCAGGCGATGATGGAACAGAGACCAGACCCAGAGAACCCTAAATCCTGGCCAAAATTTATTCTGAGAATTGACCATCACATGTGTGACTACTTAACTTCTGGGAAAAGGACAAAACTTGCATTCTTGAGCAGTTCCCTCAAAGTTTGGATTCTACTAAAGGTATGTATGATTGGAGGGTGTTCTTGATTCAGATTCTGAGTTTCTGTTCAAGGTATGCATGAATGATTCCAATGACACTACCCTCTTATGAGAAGTGACCTCTGTAGTATGCAAAGTGCATGAGCGAATAACGGTTAAAAGTTGCTTTTCTTAATTGTCCACAGATCATTTAAATTGAAATTTAAGTTGCTAGTATAGGAGAAACTTTTGCTTTATCACTGATTGTCAGAGGTAATCTCTTCAGGTTGCTAGAGGTTTCACCAGGGGTGCATTTGAAGTGAAACCATTTACAGATGAAAAGGCACAAAAAGATCAGCGGCAAGTAACCATTCCGATGTTACGGCCTACAGAAACCAGAACTAACAATCCTGGCAGAAAAGTGACCTTGTTTCCAGTCAAAAAGTGGAAGGCCGGTGGAAAATGATATTTGCCACATTGACGTGCATTTGTTTTGTGAACAGACCAGAACCATTTCTTTTTTATTGTTTGATGTTATTATATAAGAGGAGGATGTAGAGAGAGGAGAAAGAGGAGAGGAGAAGGTTGGCATTGACCTGTTTCACTAGATGGCATTTTGTTGATAATAGCCTGTATTTTGCTTGGGTCAGCTGGTCCATCCAATATGAACTTCAGACCTACTTAGTTCACATTGTAGGAATGCTAGGCCAAGTAGTTTTGTTACCGGGAAATAGTAGCATTTTCAAAAGTAAAGCTATATATTGTCACGCAAATTCTTGTTGGTTACTGGAGAACTCATTTACTTTGTTCAGTCTTTTTCGTCTACACTAATATTTCAACAAACTCAAAGAAAAAAAATACAAAACCCAATATGAAATTATTCAATACACAGAGGGGTAGAGATTGACATCAAATAAAACTAAAGTTCAACTTGAGACTTGTAAAATTCGAAGTGATGAAATATTGATAGTTGCTTTTTCTACAAGTAAAAAACTCATGACAAAGCTACTTAATGCTAAAACTATCAGTAGAGGCTTACAATTTCTCAAATGCAACACATAAAAATAGCTAAACAGTACACGTGGATATCGGCAATGTAGCAAATGGCAAAGTCTCAAACTAATCTATGGGGATTAACTGGTCGCAGTGCTGCAGGTGTTGATGCCATCCTTGCAATCATTGGTGAGATCATTGAATGTTTCTATCTGCTTTTTCCCTCTCAAGAACACCTCTGTATCAACTGACACTCTCATGTAACCATCAAATTCAACTGGAACTCCATTGTTAAGCTTTGTGGTGTCGAAGTACCACTCACTGTTTTCATCCCAAAGATCCTTGTACTCGTCAAGGAAATGAGTGATATACTTGTCTTTCAAAGGGTCAAAGAAAGATGTATCTGGTTCGTTTGTTGCAATGTAAAGGTTCCTTCCATCTTCAATTTTGTCCTGCAGGGTTGAGAGAAGTGCATTAGGTGAAGTATCTGCATCAAGGTTAGGCCAAAGCTCCTTGTTATGTGCCTTCTCTCCTCTTTCAATATGCACAGAATCATAATCCCAGTTCAATTTTGATGAGATTGCAGACACTATATCCATTAACCTTCTCGATTTCCATATCAAATGCCATGGTCGTTGAACAACAGACTCCGTTTCCCCTTCACACACCCTATACCAATAATTGTCTGGCTCCACGGACCCGAACTTTCTCATAATCAAAGCATCCTTGACGTCATTAAGTTTCATAGGTGTGACCCTAAAATCCTCCACAAGATGAAGATTCAACCCATCTTTCTTCTGCCACTTCTCCCAATCTGACCAGAACTGCTTTGCGTCTAATACAGATGCAGACTCTCTTAAATGCTCAAAGTCAAAGTAAAACCTGAAATCCTTCCCTTCCTCATCTTGATTCGACAAAGTGTACATGGACGACAGACAAATATTCAATTCCATGACCAAAGTTCGGTTCAGGTATTGCGCTTCACCTAAAGCACACAAGAAACTCCACAAGTAATGGTTCATGCTCTTGCACCTATCTCCACCACCCATGTAAACTAAGTACTTCCCATGACTAAATGAACCTTCAGACTCAACCACCGGAAGGGTATCATTCACAATCTCCCCCACAACTGGCAAAGAATTCACCTCCTTCTTCCCATTCTTCTCAAACCCAGGCTTCTGATTCTTCTTCCTCTTCCTGGCATTTACTCCAGTATGGTACTCTCCAATGTCACCAACACTAAGAGTACAATTTTCAGACTTCAAAATAGTAAACCTCCTGTAATCCTTGTAAAAGGAAGCAGTCTTCCCTTCCTTAGGCCTAAACCGCCAAGCCATGTCACAACTGTTATCATCCGAACCCCGCACAGGTTTCCCAAACCGGTAAAAATGAATATCCTTAAACTTTTCAATGGTGGCCCTCATCAACAAATGGAACACTTCCGGGTCCCGGCAATCTATTGGACCCTCACAGCTAGAAGATGCGGCAGCGTCAGAAGCATCACTGATCGTGTTATCACCCTCGCTTAAGTTAACAACATCAGTCATATTGATAAAGGTTGCAAATTCAGTTTGATTGGGAGCCATGAAATTCTCACCAGTCCTGACCACAGTGTCATCGGATTTGAAAGTGGCATTGGATTTGGATGTGAGGAAAGTGGTGATCTTGGTTGATGGGTGAAACAAAGGGTCTTCAGGTTCATAGGTGGCGGCAATAATGGTGAAGATCAACACTCCGAGCACAAAAAACGTGAAGCAAAGGTTTCCAATCAAGGCAAGGGCATTTGGGCCCAAATTCTCAGGCCTAAAGCTTCCAGTTCTGGAAAATGAGGACCGACCCAACATGTTTTGGAACCAGAAGCTTAAGCTACAACCACCCAAATCTACTATCTAGCAGAAAACAAAAGTACCCAGATAGCCAAATCGCCTAAGAATGAAGAAATGGTCAAAGAACTATGGTTTTTAGATATTGGGATTGAAAAAGAAGAGATTCTTTTTTATTTGACTTGTTTATTTTCAGATCTTGAAGCTAATGCGAAATGGGATTTGAGAGATCTACCAATTGAAGAAATGTATGAAGCCAAAAACTAGCAGATAAGTGACTGTCAGAAAAAAGAGAGTTTATAGATTTGTCAGGATTACCTTCTGTTTCATATGAAGGTGAAGCAAAAACCATCAAGAAAGTTTCATCACCATTTTTGTCTTCTCTATCAACTTCGCTTCTCCGTGTCTCCAGTGTGAGTGTGGTGTGGGTGTGAGCTGTAGGCAGCTGCTAGATTTCTCAAAGTCTGAGACTGGTGAGCTTAGTCAAAAACACAGATTGTTAGAGTGCGCAAGGGGCGCACTGCGCCTATCCACTACGATGTTTCCACGTGGAAGATACGACTACGTGGAAGGAGATGACTGGGTTGGCGTATTGCGCGTCCTGGTTAACAATTAGTTTTTATGCGGTTTTTATGACGAGATTTATGAAATGAAGATTAGGAAAATATACAAAAGTGCCGGCTTTAAGTAGTTCGGTGTCTACTTCATAACAACTGCAGACACACCGACAGTGGCAAAGATGTAATTAGATTGTTGGAGACTTCACTGCAAATCTCACACTTGGCTACTTTAATAATGTTAAAAAAGTTTGTTTAGAGATGGAAATTTACCGAGGGAAATGGCTTGTTTAATAATTGATGAAATATTTTAAGCTCCAACATGTCAAACCTTACAGGAATTTTTGTTTTGAAAGGAAAGCATAGGAGTTTTCCTAAATTGGATGGATCATGGGGATGGGTGTCACATGGTAGGTTGGTTATTCACTCTCTTTAATGTGATGGTGGATAAGGATTATGTGGTACTAAATAGAAAACAGCCCTTCAGCTAAAGTACATAAAGAATGGGCTCCAGCCTACCATATGAGTCAGAAGCCCATCTCCAATTTTGCAGAAAAACTTGTGTTAAACGGGGATAGCAGTGTTTTATTACTCCAGGTCAATCACAGTATGTTAAGTGAAAAATTTATCACGTGTCATACCGTAATTGACTGAAATAACAAAATAGTGTTATCCATGTTCACACAAGTGTTTCTCCTAATTTTGGGGTTGCTCTGAATACAAGGTTTGCTCAAGTTTTGCACATGTGATGTGATTGCCACCCAGGCACAGCCTTTATTTTCACTTGTGGTAAGAAGAAATGTGCAGTAAAATAGCAGAGTAAATTTTTATATATACATGACCAAAGTTGAGAGATATACAATGGACCCCCATAATGCCACTTGATCACCCCCTAATCTAATCCAAGATTTCAACCCCAGTGATTTAGCAGGGTGCAGAGTTTTAACTGCCCAAACAAATACATAGATTCAGATTAAAACTCTAACCCAGTGTTTTGTGAAACTCCTACAGCCAAAAAGATATACATTATGTAGACTGCGTATTGGAAGGTGTACAAGATGCAGCTCTCTGCTGGATGCGGCTCATGCTATGCTCCATGCTTCTTTTAACCATGTCTTGCAGTAACCTCTTTGCAGTTTCAGCAGCTTTATCAGCTCCATCAACCCTTGTGGCAATGTCATATACAATTCTCTCCAAAACTGAGGACGCCAATTGCTTTTGCTGGGGAGAATCTCTAAGCAAATCTAGCAGTGTACGAGCTCTCTCCCGAGCTTCAGCTGTGCCGTCTACAGTCAATCGAAGCAGGCCTGGGACTGCACCTTCATTAAGAATGAGTTCCCGGTATTTATCTCGGCAGCTCTGACACATAGAAAGCAAAGCTCCAACCGCGTGTTCTGTGCTCATAAGAGATCCATCTTCAACGGTTTCTACTAAGGTTAATATCCCACCATCTGAGTTTGAGATTGCAATACGCCCTTCTTCAGAGTTGGATAGGATTTCAAGAAGGGCAGTAGTTTTTTCGGCAAACTTGGAATACTTTTTGCATTCTTTGAGAAGGTTGATAAGAGGGGGAACGGCTGTAGCATCCAGAATATCAGTTGAGTTCTCTTGACAGCTAGAGAGGTTGTGTAGGGCAGTCACAGCATCAACTTTTCCTTGAACACTTCCAGAGCTGAGGATCTCAACCAGGAGAGGTGCAGCTCCAGAATCTGCAATAATTGGCTTGTTCAGTGCAGCAGCTGAGAGTGTTAAGATTGCTGCAGTGGCTAAATCCCTTAAACTACCATTTTGGAACTTGAGGAGCTCAACAAGAGGAGGGACGGCTCCAGCTGTCACAATTTTGACCTTGTTTCTAATAAACATCAAACAAGGACCCAATCAGACATACTGACAACTTATTTGAATATTTTACTAGTAAAAGCCATTACCTAAGATGAGAGTAATGGGCAGAGAGCAAAAGATTGCAGAACTAGTGAGCACTTAAAATTCACATATAATAATGTAACAACACCTATCACACTGAAGCTCACATGATACACAGTTAAGAAGAATCCTGACATTAACGAGAAAAAACAAAAGGACTGGAGGCCAGATTTATTTGGCATCAGAATGCTCGTGCAGCATTAAGAGAGAAATAATAGTATGGGAGTTTCCCAAATTCAGAACCTGATTCCGAAAACTTAAACAGCATTAAAATACAAAGATTTATACTTTGATAAGAAAGTTCTCTCCATCAACTACCACATAGATATTCATTTCCATATTTACAAAGAAAAACAAACGAAGACAAAATTAAAACGAGAACGAAACTTGACTGCCTCACCCCCTTCAACAGAAATTTTATCCTAACAAAGCTCCATCTCATTTGCCGCATAACAAATCCTCCAAAAGAAAGGGTAGGAATCAAGATCCAGTTGGATCTTCCAGTGTATCAGTAACGCGAAGATGAAAAATGGTTGAAAATATGTTCTCTTTCTCAAGTAGTTTGGCATACTAAAGTACTGTCCTTTCTCTCAATTTTTCCTTAATGACCAAAATGGCAGAAATTTCACTAAATTGGATTGAAAGGAGCTAATTCTTCCCTCAAGTAGCAACTTTTACTAGTATCAAATCTTTTGCCCAACCCCAACTTCCTCAGTAACTAAACAGAGGACAAAATCACTATTATCTACATTTCCTACATCTCTCTCTCCCTCAGCTAGTAAATAAAGAAGTGATCAAATCCACATAATTATGGACCGCGAGGACTTATTGAATCCAGAAGCTCAATCGAGAAAACACCAAATGCAAAACCACCTCATCAAAATCCATTTGGTTGCTAGGAAATGTGAACAATTCTTTTCATTTTTGTTATCAAAATCAAGAATTAGCAACCCCATGTAAGAAAAACAAAATGCCCATATCATATCATCTGATTTCATCTCCAATAAAACAAAAAGACAATCCCAGAACACAAAAAGTTTCGCACTTTCCCTTGTTACCATTTCACAGCAACAAAATGAGCAAAAAGATGCAAAAACCCATCAACAAAATTAGCATAAACCAGTCCCTCACAGCCCATCAGTGAATAAAACACAAAGAAATCTGAAGCCATGGAAACAAAATTACCGTTCATTGCGGACAGCGAGGTTGAGGAGAGCGAGGAGAGAGACTTGGCGTGCATCTGGGTTAGGAGAGCACAGCATCAACACCAAAGGTGATATCACACCAGCCGCGCCCAACTTTGACCGGGTCTTGGAAGACGAAGACGGTGACGAAGAAGAAGACTTTCTGACCAAGTTTCTGATATCTCTGGCGGCTTCAATCTTGGCCTCCAGATCACCATGGATGAGCTTTGAGGAGATTTCAAGTATAAGGGTTTGCTTCATTTGGTTCCATGTCTCTACCTCCTCCTTCTCTACCACTTCTCTTGTTTCTTCTTCTTCTTCTCCCACTCCCACTGAGCTTTGCTCCTCCTGTCCCATCTCTCTCTCTGACGCTCTTCCTTCGTCTCCCTGTCTCTTATGTTTAGAATAAGAGGAGTCTTTTTATTTTCTGATATTTTTGAATTTTCTTTTTCTTTTATGATCTTTTTGGATTTTCTTTTTCAGATTCATAACATTCCTGCAACCAAAACCAAACGAATCATTTCACCAAAAAACCATATGATCTATAACATTATTTTCCATTTTAACATTAGTAACGAACTAAAGAGATTTGCTAACATTAGTTGTTTATACATGTATAATCAAATAATTTATACCGTTTTAAAAATATACACTCGTAAATATAAAAATACTCGATGAATACATTTCCTTTTGAAACTTTTTATTTCATGTGAGTACGAGTATGAATCCTTGAGTGGAAGAGAAGTTTACTTCACACAAGCTCAAAAATGATTACTGAATATTGATTAAGTATTAAGACAAAAATTAATGTAGGCATGGTGATGGTGAGTAGGATTATAAAAAATAAGGTGGTGGTCTACAAAATATTCTGCGGTCGCAATAATATATGGAGGGAAGACCAAACACCCGAGCCAGGACAACCACTACATGTCCAAATTACACCTGCCAAAGAAATACCCACAACTCTTGGTCATTTTAAAATCATGCAAAAGAAGAAAACTATTTTAATCCACTTGTTTTCTGTGAAGAATTTATTTGGAATATTTTCTTGTCCTTTTTTGTATAAAAATCTAAAAAAATGTACACTGACCATAACGTTTTTGTCTATACAGTAACTTTTTTGTTTTTCCTTTTTATTGTTTTATCTGGTAAAACCATTGGTTTGGCTGTAAACCAGTGCAGTCAATAGTAAATACCAGTTGATGCCAAATATCTTTTTTTTTTTAAAAAAAAAAAAAGATATTTCTTATTGTGAGGGGCGATAATATATTAAACTTACACACATTATACGGATGTTAGGACTCGAATCTTGGACCTTACCTGAAGGAGTAAATACTCTAAAACCACTACACTAATGTTTTTTGCATGCCAAAAACCTTCTAAAAACATGCATTTACTGTTAGTAAAAGATATGAGAAATTAAAACATAATTTATGTGTTATACCGCATATCCCGTTGTTAAGATGCCCAAATGATTATTTCTTGTTTAAAATTACGAGGAAAAGGTTTAAAATTTTACATAAAAATATGTTTTCTTTTGGAAGATCTATGTATATTTTGTCATATGTCTGGTTTTCTGTGTTGTTAGACTGAAATTTCCACTATCTTGTCTTCAGGAAGATAAATTACATGATATTGAATTGTTTTACCAAAATATATGTGTGTTCATAAAAAACATCTTATAATTTCAAAAAATAAAAATAAAAACATGTAGCTAATCTGTTGTAGTAATTAAGTACAAACAAGTTACATGATTTGGGATCAAAGAAAAACATCACTCATATTTCATGACATGATCAGCCCCCCGAGCTTCAGTGATGGCTGTAAGGGAGGGCTGCCATGTCATGGCACTTCTCACCGTTCTCTTCCTCCCTTGAGATTGAGAACTTGAGCTCTCACTTGAAGTTGAGGGCTCCATTTCACCAGCCTTGTACCTGTGCTTCACATCAATGCCAGTAAATGTCACATGTTTCTTCCCAACACTTTTTTGTCTTCCAATGCTGCTGCAAGTAGAAGAAGAGTCACTCAGCTCACCAACTGCACCTTGTTTCCGTTGCGAAATTGTGTGACTTGAGACTTCCACGGAAGACTGAGATACATAAGAATTGACAGAAAATTCTTTGTTGGGTTTTCTTATTCTGCGCCGGAGCTTCCTCACAGTTCGACGAGGAACTAGGAGGACCTTTTGGCCAGGAGTGAGGATCTCGTCAGCCTTCACTACCAAATCCCAGTGCCGCCTGAAGACTTCAGGCCTGGCTAGCAAGAAAGAGGGGTACTTCTCCAGTATCTTGGCTGCAGGAATAGCCATGTAGTAGCCACCTGCATGGACAATCTTCAAGATAGAAGTACCACCGTCCTCTGGCCATGACTGTGGCTGTGTTGCCGGGGCTTGCTTAGGCAGCGCATACCGCACAAATGGCTTGAGTTTATGTACATTAAGCAACTTATGGAGCATGTCTACTTAGCTCTGGTTCTACAGTTAGAAATTTATGGTAGCAGTCTAGCACAGAAACACTTTGCTTCCTTTTAAGTTTGAACATAATGCACATAGATGAACACAAGAAGCAAAGCTTAGTATTTCTTCTGATTGGGCCGAGTTAAAGTTAACAATGTTAATAAAGTAAAGGATAAATCCAGGCAGGATAGCGACGGATAGTGAGTGGGTGGCTTTGGCTTCGGCTTCGTTTTGCAATCTGTCGGCCAATAGTTTCATATCAAATCAAAACATTGGCCTGCAGCTCATCTCAAGAGGCAAGCATGTCACAAAGAACAGTTCATACTGTTAAGTTGGCAGTCATTTGGTATAATTAGGCCACAAAACATCAAACTAATCGCACTGCTTGTACTCATTTGCACAAACTTACTGATCAAATAGTCACTCATCCCCGAGTTCGACCAATCAAGCATGACACTCTTCAATCATAAACCTTTTTGCGTGTGTAAAATTGCATCTGTACACACTCAATTCCGCACATGGAATATGGGTCACCATGACGATAAGTGGTCTAAATTAGTGGATATTACAAAGAAAGTAGAACGCATATATCAAAAAGGGGATATTCTGCACTGATATCAGAATCCAACTACATATTTTTCCTTCGAACACAAGAGATTCACCTCAAAACCCTGCAAACTACGAGATGCCTCAGCAATGCCAGAGTCAACTAATACAATTGACATGTTTGTTTCTGTTATACCAAATACAACAGTCCAATACAGATTTTTCTTGCTATCAAAATTCACTTTACAGGTAAGACAACAGAGAGACAAGAACAATGGAATGGAAATTCTTCACCAGCCTATATCTTACCTTCCAAAACCTATAAAACCTCAGATATAGAAGAGAAAGAATGAAAGAGATTCTCACCACTCGAAAGTAAATTCTAAGTTCAAAAACTTCAAAAAAGATAAGTAGAAAAAACAGAGAGACAGGAAGGGGAAGAGACGAGAGAGGACTTCAAACTATAAAATGGGAAAAATGGCAACACCATAAAGCAGCAGAAAGAAAGAGAAGATCTGCCATGCCTACCTTGACTAACTAAAACGGTCAATATCAGTTACAGGTGGATTGCACCTTTTATGTCCTCAACCCAAACAATCAGAAGATGCTATTGGCAATTTTTTTTTTCCAGCCTCCTTTAACAGATTTACACTCAAATCTAAGCCAACTTTGTATCTTCTTGATGTCTTCCTCAATCCAAACTAGTTGGAGTTGTCCAAAAGAATTCCCAAGATTGGACTTGCAATTCTTGTTTTGAAGTTTACAAAAACTCAAATTTTTGTTTCAGTAGTTACTCGGCCAGTTGATTTGTGCATGCTGAGGCTGCTGATAAACACTGCCCCCAGGTCCCACCATGTCAACAGCCCCAGCCATGGTCTGGGACTGTTGCAGAAGTGGATGAACAGTGGCTGCTGTTACTGCTTGTGCAGGGTGGTAGATACCAGCAAAAGTGCCGTGGCCAGCCTGTGTTGGGGTGAAAGTCACATGCTGACCCTGTTGGGGAAGGTTGTAAAAAGAACTTGTTAAGCTGGACATTTCTCGGCCAGGTGCAGCAACCCACACAGAAGATCCTTCACTCTGTAGAAAAGCAATTTGTAAATGTCAAGCAAGCAATGATATCAAGGGGGAAAATGGAAGGACTAGATGCTCTAATAAACATGAAAGGAAGATGGGAAAATCCAGTACTCTCTAAGACTAATAACTATTTGTACCACTTAGGAATGATGAGCCTCTACAAATTCATCGGAAAGAAAGAAGTAGAGATATTTAAAACCCAAGCACAAAGAAAGTATAGAGGAGCACCAAAACATGCACACAAAAAAAGTCCCAAAAAAGTAAGAAGCAGAGATATTAAGAAAAAGGCATCCCCAGGAATAAATCCTTTTATCTGTATTAACCAAAAGTTCCGCTTTGTAAAACATCCTATTGTCCCTTTCCATCCAAATTCACCAACAAAGTAAACAAATTAAGGAAAAGCAGGCTCTGACTTTTATTGCTATTATTTAACATCCGGCAACAACAACAAAAAAGGTACGGAAAAGATAAAAACCAACCTGCTGGCCCGTCATGTATACGTTACTTTCCTTGAACTGAGATGTGCTCAGATCCTCATTAGCAGTAGAGTTTCCCGCTGTTGTGGCAGAACTGGGATTATAACCAGCTGGGGAGGAGCCATATGGTCCATAACCACTTGCCATTCCGATATGAGCAGAGTTCCCTGTATTAGTCCCCGTTTTGTATTGTGGCAGTGAGTATTTGACTCCTGTGGCAGCTGCTGGAGGAGCTGGATAGACACCACCAGCTTGAGGTTGCTGAGGAAATGCACCATTGCCCAAAAATTGGTGGATGGCTGGAGGTGGAACATAGAATGGGGAAAAATAGTGACTGTAGGGAATGTAATTAGGAGCATAATGAGATATGTGCATCCCGGCTGGCGGTCGAAAGACAGGAACTTGCTGCTGAGTTACACCTATCGAGCTTTGCACAAGCCCAGAAGCCTGTGTCACCAATGGTGTTGGGCCAGCTGCAGATAGAACCCCACCCTGCAAATAGCCATATAGTAGCATCAAAATAAAGGAAGCATCTATAAAACTAACTCGTCACCTAGGTGTGTTAGTAATGCAAACCTCTTGTGGAGACTGAGAACTTGGAGGCAATACTGCAACATTCCCATTGTACTTGGAGGAAACCCCAGGAGAAGGAAAAGGAGAAAGGCGGCCATCACCATCAGCACCTGAGCGGTAAAATTGGGCATAATAACTTGCTGGGTCAAAGGGTGGTTGTACCTATGGACACATAGTTATGATCGCCATCAAATGATTGTAAAATCAAAGAAAAGTCAATCAAGAAGGAACATCTAATAAAAAGTAAAGAATATATATATATATATATTAAAACTATTCTCTAGTGCGGACGTCCGGATACTTCTTAATGTCCGAACTCGTTTTTTTTTTTTTTTTTTGCATGATCAGAATTCATTCATTCATTCATTCAATGGGAAGGAAACCATTTCCAATTTGTTTTGTGTACCTCTCTTCTTTTCAATATTGTTGTCATTAAAAAAAAGACATTGAAGCACATAAAAAACCTCCCAGTTCTCTCTACAGGCCATCAATGAAGGAAAAGCCCAATCTAGAGGTGATGTTTGACTTTTTGGTATTAGCAGAGCATGGTTTCTATTCTACTAGTACCAAGAATAGTGAGAAAAGTGTTTGAGTTGATTTATTAGCACAAAGAATGCAAAAAAACAAGTAGTCCAAACATTAGAAAAAATAAGGATATCCGCATTAGAGAAGAGGGTTTAGGGAAGCTTAAGTTTGAGAGCTGTTTTATTATATAAGCAGTTACAGTATAGGAAGGTCTCATAAAATGGGAAGCTAAGTTTGAGAGCTCACCACAAAGCTTGGAAGGCGTGAAATATCTCGTGGTTGAGACTCGGAGTTTTCAAATGGCGCAAGCTGACTCCCCAAAATTGGGGGCACAAACCCAAAACTGTAGTTTGGGGAAGTATGAGCCACAGAGAACTGATGGCCTCCAGACGGCAATGCAGTGTCATGCTTGGATTCATTCTGTCCTTGGGTTGCACTGGATGAGACGTCACCCTCACCAGATGATATATTTTCAGGTACGTGAGTAGGTGATTGTGGATGATCAGGATAATCATCCTCATTGGCAGTTGCCAATGCATTTTGATTGCTGGATCCAAGATATAAAAAATAGCAATAATAAAACAGCATCAGCACAATTTTGCTACAGAGAGATTATATACCACAGTAGATAAAAATGCCAGGATCAGAAATATGTTTGTTGTCAAAGTTACAAGCAGTACACTATAATTGCTCAAACCTGAACAGAGGCTACACAATTACTTTCTTGAAAATGAGCTTTATTGCATAATTAGGGTCTGATAAAGGTTATTAGTTTACCAAAATCCCAAAGCACAAGCTGTTAGGATGTGAGTCAGCAATAATTTTATATTCTGACACACCCCTTCAAATTTGGGCCTCTCTCTACAACTAAAGTCCAACACCAATTGCAAGGATTTGAACTCAAGATTTCCTGCTCTGATGCCATGATAAGGTTTGGTGGTTTACCATTATTCCCAAAAGCTTAATTTGAAAGGGAAAAGGTCAACTATCAATATCAAGCCAGGTCAAATACAAGCCAAAAAGCTTTGATGAGACAAAATGCGCCAAAAATATGAGGGCAATAATTCAATTTTCTACATCCAAAAAGTTCCTTGCAGATGAGCTACCCTTATTTTTATTGACACCCTAGTATTCGACAGAATGATTTTCCTGATACTACTAGTTTTATTAATGTTGTATTGCCTGAGGAGAAGAAGTAGAGAATTTAACCAATAAGGGAGGTCAAAATAAAAACAATGCACCTAGTCTCAGGCAAACTTAAATATACAGCATTGATATGATACAGTAAAGTAAATAATCATCATTACAAACCTTGATAACTGTTCCTCCACAGCTTCTTCAATAACCTGAGAAGTTTCAGACCGAGGTGTTGAGCTCTTATCAGTCTCAGGACCACTGACATAGCCAGTAGTCACGGCAAAGGTAGCACCAAAACTTCCAAAACTCAACTTGGTTCTTTCAGATTCAGGAACATGGATGTGATTTGGAAGAATAACTGTTTTGCGCTGGGGAAGGTGCAACTCTTCTAGCTTCCTCTGCAATTTTGAAGTTGCTTCTTCTGAATCAAGGATGCTTGAAACAGATTGTGACTGGGAAGGGGCCTTTACAGAATCAGCAGGAACCTCAGATGCGACAGCAGTACCAGCTGTTCCTTGACCTTGAACAACAGTAGAATTTACAGGTTTTGGTTTCCACTCCTTGTTGGTACCAACTGCTGAAGACAATCATATATCACACAAAGTTTGCACAGGTCAAAAACTATCATAAACATTCAAGAAATTATAAACATCAAGTCATCAGGTGTTTTTTTTAACAACAAGGCAAATAGATATAGCTTTTCTATTAGGCAGAAAATTATCCTGTGTGACAATACAAATTATCTCCAAAATTACAAAAGACTGGACTAACTCCGATTTCTCTCTTTGCAAAGGAGAAATGAAATATCTAACAGTGAACTACCCAATACTGACCAAAGCAAAGCAGAGAGACAACACACTATTCGTCAAGCAGAAAATCATGTTCAAATTTCAAAGAATGTCAGCCAACCATTCTAAGTGTACCTTTGTTAAGTAGATTCTCTTGTGTAAGAATCAAAAGTTATTACCAACAGAGAGACACATAACGACCGATAGTGCAAGGACAATTATCAATGTTTTGAATGCTTCAAACAGATTAGAACAACTTCAATATTAAGTTGAGAGATTTTGTAACAAAAAGCAAAAGGCGGGTCATCATGTTTTCCTCTCTTTTTTTCCTCTTTTCTTATGGAAGCTGCTTGGGTTGGAGGTGAAGTCTAACTATTAACACAATGCCTAATGTCTCAAAAGCCCATATGAACTCTTGACAGTTTCAAGTACCCAACATAATTATTAAGACAATATATATATATATAGGGGAATACACACAACAAACAAAACCAGTATCATACCTTTTTGAGTGCCAACTGATTGTTGAGACCGGCTACTGTAATTAGATGATGGCCGACTACCTGAACTGCCATGAGTTGATGTAGATGAAGGGTGTGAAAGATCAGCAAGCTGACTTTTCCCAACTCCCTGTGTTTTGCTTGCCACTTTTCCTTGTGCTTGAGAGCTACCAATCTCAGAAGCTGCAATAGCATCATTCAAAAATGCTAAGACAAGTTATAATTCAATACTCGCTGCGCGGGGGATAGTCTATCAAACTAAACTGAATTTCTAAAATTCTAGATCAGCAATTAAATTCATCTCAACAGTTGCATTTGACTCACCAGAAGGATGATGACTCCCTACTTCACGTTTAATTGTGCCCACTGAACTTGGGAGCCGTGAATCATTAGATGGCACAAGTACAGGATCTGAAGAAGAGAAACAAACTGCCAATGTAGATGCTGGGGGTGGCAACACCAAGCTACTACTGGAGCTTGGTGCAGGCTGCTCATGCAAGTCCTCATTTCCAAATTTAACAGTGGTGTTCTTGTTTGCATCCACTGGGGGGACCGAACTTCCCAAATTATCCCCAACCAATGACAAACTTATATCAGGACCACTTCCAGCAGATACATGGGAGGGATGCACAACACTAGTACTTCCAGAAACCACATTGGTAGGACCATCCACAATGACCGATACAGAGCTGCAAATGATATTTAAACATATAAGTTAAATACCAAACATAAACTGCATCAAGATGAATGGCCACGGAAATTACAAAAAGGCATTTGGTTTAAAACTATAGCCACCTTGTTACCAGACTTCGCTCTTTATTTTTTGTCTCACGAGAGGTTGGCAAAGAGGGAGCACCACCTTTCTCTGCAACCTGACTGGGTCCATTCTCAGTTCCAGGAGCAGTACTTCTACCACCACCAGCATCTGACAAAAAGTACACAGAATAAAGTTAGCTTGGCTGGTATGACTTAAGCTTGGTGGCACAATAAGATTCAAACTGTTACAACAGTAAAGCAGGTGTAAGCAAACATTTTCAAATCTACAAATCTAAAAACTCCACTCATATTGGGGAGAAGGGGAAGATATAATTTTTCCCTTATTTCCGCCCAAGCCAAAGATACCAAGAAAATTAAAAAAGGTGTAGCTTACTAGACTAGGCAACCTTTTACAGAACTGTTAAATTAACACAAGGGAAATAGTAGTAGGAGAAAAAAGTTATACAGTTATAGACAGTAGAAACAGATAAAATTTTGCTAATCGGCAAACATAATTAAGTCATATAATTGAACCCAGGATTTTGGCAAGGGTAAAAAGAAAAAGTACAGGCAATAGCGACCTTCAAACACATTCTAATTTGAGTGTCACTTACCATAACGAGGTGAGAAATTCACCCGCCCACCCCTACCCCCTCGTCCCTGCATTCCAGGTCTCCACCGCGACTCTGCAGACTCTCTATTGTTCAGATTCTGCAAGATATAAGACAACTAATTGGTATTCAAATTTAAAAAACCATAATTAAATACGAATCAGGAGGAAAATAATACCAAAGACAAACAACACATGTTTGTAAAGAAACCACATTATAAATTTTCTTTTTGAAAAATAAAAATTGTTGCTTCATGATAGGACATATTAAAAATCCACTCCCTTACATACCAGTTTCCCAAATTAACTGATTTGGCTGACGGTAAAAATCAGCCATAATTAGAATCTCTTACCTCTTTTCTCTTGTCACGTTTCCTTTTGACCTCATGAAATGGATCTGCAGATCGATACATAAGAGTATTATTTCACTTAAAGAAAAAGAACAAATAGACGGAGCAATAAGTCCATATATAGTTGGAATTTAGATGGTACAAAACCTTGGACAAGAAATCCACCGCAAACATACATCATAGACCTACATAACCTCATTTGGAACATGTGCAACTCCAAGACAAGACTAGACTAAAAACCAGTTAGTGCATAGCAGGCCCTCCAATCTAACACAATAGTAGAGAAAAAAATTTGAATCCCTAAACCCTACTGATACAGATGCCCACAACAAAGCTGGAAATCCAACCCTATTCCAGAGATCCTCCACCTCCTGAATAGTCTTTAATTTTCATTTTTCCAGGAAAAGACCACTTCACTGTGCTCACTGAAAAATATTTCAACAACGATGTTGCTTTCAAAAATATTAAAATAAAACAACACTGAATTCTAAAGTTATTTTCCTTTTCACCTTTATTCCGAACTTACCAAATGGAGGATTAATTCCAAAACAAGCACATTAACTTCAATAAACCTTTTTTCTTTTAAGGCAAGCTAGAGCATACTTCTGGACCCCCAAAATAACCACAAGTTTATGCTAGAATTAAAACCTAATTATAAAATTAATCTAAATCTTCTAATTTTACACAAATTTATCTCACTATTGGCATAGTCACTCTGAAATGTCTGAACATGATTGCTATGAACCAACAAAGTACGAACTCAATTCCTAAGATGATATCAGAATCCAACTAAGCCACACAAAGTCACGAACAGTGAAAACACATCATAGCAAATCAAAAACCCAACTCAATTCCCACATAATCAAAATCAAATCAACCCACATGAAACACCAAATAACCAGAACAAAAAACAAGAACTTTAACACGCGGATCACGTCGAATCACCGAAAGGAAAACAAGGTAACCAAGCCGAGGCAACCAAAATAAAAAGAACAAACAAAGGAGCAGTTGTAGGTACCCTGGAAGAGAAGCTTCTGAGCCGTCTCGTTGGGATCCATATTACATTCCTTGAGCATTGCATAGATTTCCTCCTCACTATGATTGCCCGTGATCTCCTTGATGTCCTGGATCGTCTTCCTCACACTGTTTGGGATTGAAACCCTAAACCCACCACCACTCATCTTTGCAAACCCCACAAAGCCAAAAGACCCAAGACTGAGTGAAAATGTGGAAACAGGACAAAGGAAACAGATGGAGAATATGAATTGCTGGGTAGAGAGGATTGGGCTTTAAATGACTCTATATGATCATATACTAAAAGATGAAAAATTTAAAATGAAAGGAACAAAATGAGCTTTTTATGGGTATTTGAATTGATCTACGACAAGTAGACAGACAGAATGAGAACGAGAACAAGAAGAAAGGAGGAGGAGAATTGAGAGAGAGAGAGAGAGAGAGAGAGAGAGAGAGAGAGAAGGGGGGAGGGAGCTAAATGAAAGTGTTTTTGGAGTGTAGGGCTTTTTGGTTGATTTGCCTTATTTTTTTTGTTTTTTATTTTAATTATTTTTACAAATTAAAATTATTTTTTTGTTCCTTGATTCCATTTCTCAAATGCAAAGACTACTAGCCTACTAGTCTTTGCTTTTGATATTTTGATATGTTTTGCTAGGCCTACTCATCACTGTCCACTTTTCAGAATGTGTGTGATCCCTAGCTCAATCATAGTATCATGCCACTACCTTTACACTCAGATCCAAAAAAAATACCATCATATTCACTGCTCCACAATGATAGTTCTTTTTTCCTTTTCCTAATAAATTTATGTTTTACTTTTTTTTTCTTTCCAAATTTATAAAATGAGGAATTTGAACTTTGAGATTTCTTTTAATATTATAAAGCTAATTGATTACCGATATTTAAACTTTAATACTCGACAATTCAATAGCGTGTTTTTGAATAAGACAATGTAACGGCGTAAAGCAGTTTATTCTACACCTAAAGCAATGTATGCGTATATTTTTAATAATAAAATACATAATAATACATGTACGTATGTGTATTTTGTTTGTAGTAATTATTCTACTATAATAACTGATATTTTTTCTTCTGGGTATTCTCTACTTCTGTCCATTTCTAAATATTTCAAAAACTGTATAGCTCTCCAATTATTAGTCAATTGGAATATAAAAGTACTTGGTAGATGAGTTCGTTTCAAATCCTCCCCCTTTTTTGTTTTTTTTATGAAAAAAAAATTTAAGGAGAGATTGGTTACTCTCATCACCAGCGCCATGGCTGCCCTTTCTAATATTTAACTCATAACCTATTAGACATAATTTTGTAAAATCTTTTTTCTTAAAAAAACAAAAACAAAAAAAAATTTAGACATAAATATTTAATCATGCATTTGAATAAAACTGCAAAGCATTCGTATTTTCTATATTAAAATAAATATTATATGGACTCGTGAAAATTTGGTGCAAAGATTGATTGTTTAGCTTATCCTAGACCAATTGCAGTTCATGTAATGAGAATATACTTGAGTTGCTAAAAGGTATCGTTTAAGAATATACAGCCAGTATGTTAATCTATTAGCAAAGTCGATGTTTCTAAATCATTAGCATTACTGAGTCCTAAATCATCTAATAATGCCCTAACTTTTGTATTAACTTTTTTAACTGTATGATTAATTGGATGGATATTTGGTTTGACCAGTCTATTTCTTTAGTTCGTGTGTTGACCATGTGTCCCCCTTTCATAATTATTTTAAGACCAAATGGCAAGTGTCAAGTCAATGCAATGTTGATTCAAGCCAAACATCACAATTTTGGAAGTAACATGTAGGAATAGGAAGGGGAATGGGGGGGTGGGTGTGTTTTAGGTATGAAATAGTTCATTGAATTAATAATGCATCACAGTCTAGTTTGGTTAGATTCACGACCAATTAATTCACTTAGTAACGAGTTGCCTTGATTGGTTTAGAAGGTTTAAAAGCATTTTTTAACAACAACAATAACTTATGATTGAGTTTCATGAAACGATTTAAAAATGTTTATGCACTTTTAAATTATTTTTTTAGAGAAGTAACAAATATGGTCAAGTTTGGCATTTGATAAACTTTTTGTTAAGAGAGTGTTGTTAGTACTGATTTGCATATAATCAGAAAATGATTCCCGCATAATCATTAAATCCAGTGCTTCTTCGAAATTGATTCCCGCATAATCAGAAAATAAAAGCACCTCATTAGCTGCTTTCCCTTATAGCTTTCTCTCACAGTAATTTTTAAAAATAAGTGATTTTCTCAAAGTTTACCAAACGAGCTGGGTTTTTTTAAAAACCACTTATCACCCTAAATAAATAATGTCAAACGGGCACTTATGATTTCTTAGAAAGCACTTAAATTTTTAACAAAAAATTCGACATTATTTTGGCATTAAATGGTTGATATAGAATTATGGGATGAAAAAAAATAAAAACCCCATCAACAATTATGTTCACTGCTTATATTTAAAAAAAAAAAAACAATTATGTTCAATGCCAACGTGAGCTTTTGGTCTTGGACTCGGCCTAAGGCAACATATTGGATCAAAATTGGGGCAATATGTTTGGCCCAAACCCAACCCTAGCTTTGTTTGCTCTATTCACCGCCTTCAAAATTGCCTTGCTTGTTTTGGCACTCTGTTTATTTAGTTATTACTTGTTGGCACTCCAAAACCAAAATCGCTGATACATCCCAAAACCCAAACCAAATCAGACGAACATGGCTTCGAAGAAGAGTAACCATAACCCTCACTCAGGCGACGGTGCTAGCCCTGGGTTCGTCCTCAATCTCTCTCTTTCTCTCTCCAAAGAGTTGAATTATCTGTAGCTGCGATTATGCTAATTGGTTATTGTTTTTGTGTGTTTTTTTGTTGTTGCAGAAAGATATTCATCGGTGGCTTAGCTAAAGACACCACCTTAGGTAAGATTTCTTCTATTAAATTTTATGGGTATTCTTTAATTCCGCGATATTATGGTTTTTAAGCTTTTGTTAACAGTGTATATCATGATTATGATCCATCAAAATCTTAATGGGTGTTTTTCGTTTCTGAGAAATTGTGGATTTTTGCTTTCCAGTCTTTAGTTTTAGTTTTAACAACTTCTCATTGTAATTCTGTATGCAAACTCGGGTGGGTATGTTCTTCAAGTCAGTGAAATCGATGCTCTATGGACTTTGTTAACAGCTTCCAACTTTGCTTTGCTGTGAAATTTTGATGTGTTTTTTTCAATTTTCTCATATCTACGTGCAATGTGTTTGTTGAATTATCCGGTCACAGATACCTTCGTTAAGTACTTTGAGAAGTATGGGGAGATAATAGACTCTGTGATCATGAAAGACCGGCAAACTGGTCGACCTAGGGGATTTGGGTTCATCACCTATGCGGATCCTTCAGTTGTTGACCAAGTTATGGAAGAGACTCATGTAATCAATGACAAGCAGGTAATTGTCATCCTCTTCCTCCATTTGTTAATATACTAGCCTCTCTGCGCCCTCCCGCGCCTGTGAGAGGGTTTTTTTTTTTTTTTTTTTCCTACTATGCTTGACTCTCCAAGTGTTTTATTAGTACATAAGCATTGCATAAATCACGGAGGTCTTTTATTCTGCCACTTGCACTTCGCATGACTTTCCAAGTGTTTAATTAATACATAATCATTGTGTTTTTTTGCAATATCGAAGACATGATTTCATACATTTGAAGCTTCGTTCAATTGGTTAAACTACACATCACTTTCTTCCTTTGCAAGTACAAAATTAAATGAAAAAAAAAAGTTAAGAGAAATATGAACCACAAAAAAAAAAAACTGATCAGTCAATTCTTAATGAAAAAAAAGAAGACAAAAATGAACAAAAACAGATCTGTGCTTCAATTAAGAAAAGAAAAGCTACATGAATGTTTCTTTTTCTTGCTACTGGCAATGGCATAAATGTTTGTAAATCAATTATATGAAGCAAGCAGTGGGACTTCATCATATGCCCCTGAACAACAAGCATGACCGCCTTCTATCTCTTCCCCAAAATCCTACAAAACAATAGAAGAAAACAAACAACATAAGAAAGCTAGGCTTTGAATCACAACTTATAGCTCTTTCACATGTTATAATATATGAAGAAATAGCTGCAATGCAACCGGACTGAACCATTTAACTATTTTTTATTCTTTTCCTACAGCTTCTCAGAAGCCAAACAGAGATTTGAGCAAACTAAAATCAAAGGCCTAAATTAAATTGATTAGTTCAACTAATTGTAGAATAATTTGTTGGGTTATTTTCGTTGTTTTCTTGAGAATGAAATCAATGGATATTATATGGATTTGATGTTCCTTTCAATAGTCCGAAAATGGGGAATTGTGTCTTTTATTGGTATGCTATGATATGAAATAGGCATGTTACAGTTCAATTAGTAAATTTTGAGCTTAATTTTAATCAAGTTTTGATAGTTGATATTGAGTTTCTATTCAGGTATTTAGCTCTTATGATGTTTCTCCCGTTAAATTTTAATTGAACTGTTCTTTTCGAGAATTTTCTTTTATGTAACGTTGTGTCCAGTAATTTGATTGTGACTAGTGGCATGAATTTTTCACCAGGTTGAGATAAAGAGAACCATTCCAAAGGGTTCTGGACAGGGAAATGATTTCAAAACAAAGAAAATTTTTGTTGGCGGGATTCCAACCACAGTTACTGAAGGTTTGTTGTATTATTTTTGTCCATTGGTTGTATTCTGATGCTATGTTTATTGTTGCACAACTGATGAATTGTTTCTTCTCCCTCAACTTTTTTATTTGAACATCAGATGAGTTCAAAAGTTTCTTTTCACAATTTGGAAAGGTGGTGGAGCATGAGATCATACGTGATCATGTCACTAAGCGCTCTCGAGGTTTTGGATTTGTTGTATTTGACAACGAAAAAGTTGTTGATAATGTTCTTGCAAATGGAAATAGGATTGATATGGCTGGTACACAGGTGAGTTATTGGCAATGTTCATTTAAGGTGTTCGGTGTATATGGACATGTTATGTATAGAGGAATATTTGAAGGTTTTCCTTCAAAGTATTCTCAGAATTGTAAGAATTTTGTTGTATATTTGTATCATAGTTTCAGTCAACTTACTTTTTCACTATCCATATTTCATTAGTAGTGGACTTAATGCAGAGGTTTTCTTCCTCTACCTAAATCCGGGTCTCACAAAAGGTTTGCGAAGTATAAGCCTAGGTTAACTCACTTCTTTATTGTAGGTTGAGATCAAGAAGGCTGAACCAAAGAAGGCCTCAAACCCAGCACATGTTCCTGCATTTGGTAGTGACTCTAGGGCACACCCTTACAATGATAGTTTCGGTGGATTTGGAGACTCCATGAGTGGTTTCGGTCCAGGTGGTTATGGTGCTGGAGGTTATGGCCCTGCTTCTTATAGGTCATTGGGAGGTTTTGGCAGTAGGTTTGGTGATTATGGTGGATATCCAGATGGTAATGATTTTGGAGGTGGTTTTGGGGGCTTTGGTGGTGGTGGTGGTGGTGCTTTTTCTGGTTATCGTGGAGAGTCGTCATTCGGTTATTCTAGTCGCTTTGGTTCTTATGGTGGAGGGATTGGTGGGGGATATGGTGGTAGTGGGTTAGGTGCATATGGCCGTGAAGCTAGGGGCTATGGTGGTTATGATGGTTCAGGCTCTGCTGATGGTTATGATTCAGGACCTGGTGCTAGTTATGGTGGACCTCGAAGCTTGTATGGTAGTAGGGCAGGTTATGGCGGCAGTAGTCGTTACCACCCTTACGGAAGGTAGACATATACTTAAGCTTCCCAATAGAAGTTGCACGCAGGTTCCAATATCGCTCTTTGCGTCCTATGGTTCCATTGTCACTAGGCACTACTGCAAGAGGCACTAAGCTAGAAGATGAGATGAACCATTAGTTTGCCTCTCGGTCTACTCTGTGGCATGGACATCCAAAGTTAGATTATCACTAATTTAGAGACTTTGTCAATTATTGGCTTGTGATTCTAGTTAGGCATCTTTTATGTGCTCTGTATGAATGATTGTCATCATATATTGAGACTTAGACACTTACTGTTTTGTGATCAGCCTAGAGTATGAGATATATTCAAACATAGTTCTATTCTTTTGTTAACATTTCTACTTCTCTGTTGGCAAGACTATCAATCAAGACTGCACATTGTGTTTAGATAAATTACACGATTTTATCGATCAATCTGATCGATGAACTGATTGATAGTTCAATGTTTATATTTATGCGCTTCTCTTGCTAGCAGATAGCACAAGAATTAGAAGAAGACTCTTAGAATCATCTGCTTGGTTATGTAGGGGTCAATTGCAATGTATGTTTCATTAGCTTCCACCATGCTTGCAAATGCACCACCTTTTCGTCTTCCGTCACATGATTAAGTATTTACCATAACAAAACCAATGCCATGATAACATTTCAACAAAGGAAAAGTATTTTAACTCAGTATTATTTGAGATGCAAATAGCACATGGAGTTGCACTACAGTGAAAAAATGGGCTAAATTCTCCCCAAGTGAACCCGAGTTTGATTCACATAGGAGATAATCTTGAGACAACCTTATAAATTATAATATATTAATACTCCTCCTCCTAATTAAAAAAAAAACATTATTTAGTATTTATTGTGAACTAAAAATGATTATTGTAGTGCTTGCTACACTGCCATTCTATAAAATGAACCGCTGTCCATCAATCATATGAAACGAAACGAAGAAAACCGAAGTAATAAAGTCGGATTACAGATTACGTAATCGCTCACGTGCCACTTTCTCAAGACGTCACAGATTACGCCATTTGTCCAAGCTTGCACGTGACATATGCATAATCAGCATGCTGACTCGTTATTCTTGCGCCTCGTTGAAGCAGGGAGCTCGATTCTGGAAGTTTTAATTTTCTGAAATATCTCGATTTTGAAAGTTCTAAACTTGGACCGTGCGGTTATGACAAGTAAAATACCGAAACCAACCCTCACTGAGATTGGTCATCATTCCAAAGTCTATTAAATCAGACATGTCGTTTTGGATAATTTGTTAATATATCTGGGGGTATATACGTAAATGCATCCCCAACCTTTGTCTTGCTGCCACCTTCATATGCTTTGCTTTGCTTTTTTCAAGCTCAAAGATCGAGTCTTTTTGATAGCATCCAAGGATTCGCTGGCTTTGAACTCAGAGAGGTGAATTTTTCGGCAAACCCACCCCTGTTTTTATGCTATTTTCTTGTGGTGATGATCACTGTGTGTTATTTGTGATAGGTGGTGTTTTTTACAAGACTTGTTTTTAATTTTGTTTCAAGGTTGATTTTTTCTTGTTGATGAATAACATTTTCATAGTCTTTTATGGATTTGGTGGTAATTGGAGTTTCTGTTTGATGTTTCACATTCAAATTTGTTCCTTGTGTTAGCTTATAGTGTGGTGGCTGTTCATCTTCATCATGTGCGACGAGTGAGTATTTTGATCGAACCCAAAAGTTTTGCAGCATGGGGTTTGTGTTGTATTTGCTTTTCAGTTTTGAGAATTTCTTTTTTTTGTGATAACTCTCTGACTGATCCTACCTAACGATTGAAATGTTCTGACATCTGGGTTTCGATTAGTGGTGGTGTTGCTCTCGGAAGTTTCAAATTTTTTTTGGTTGAAATTAGAAGTATGATCATCGTCTCGTCAGATATTTATTTTCCCAGAAGTGTTGTTCGTTAATGAAGAATCGATTTATTTCCTTAGTTTGATCATGAAGAATACGTTAAGTTTTTATTTTTATTTTCTACAGAATAAGATGCGTTTCAAAGCTGGAAGTTGTTTGAAATCTGAATTCTGTTTGATATTTCGTAACCTGAAAGTCACAGAATTGTGATGACAGTTATCAATTTTCATTGACGATGATGTTATACTTCACATGCGTGCATTTCCTTATTTATTTATTTATTTATTTTTTTCATTTTGCCTGATTTAGTCATGTAGTGTATGTGCATATGTTAGTTCTACACATAACTGTAGTTATACTAAAGATTAGACACTGCAATTGTTTCGAACATTAAAAATGATTTCCTTATTTAACAGTATCATCTATTTTAGGTAACAATTTGGTCTATTCAGAAGGAATAAATTCATATTAATAAATATTCAGTGATGGAAAATTCTGAAGAGATTTTGTTTAACTCACCTGCGCAAGACGATTTGGTTGTTGGAGATCAATTGTCCATTCTGAAAGGCTATGGGACATATGGCATTGTTGGTGCTGTTATTGTTGCCGTGCTTATACCTGTCTTGCTGTCCCCTATTTTCATGGGAAAGAAAAGGGGGAAGCAAAGGGGTGTTCCAGCGGAAGTTGGTGGCGAGGCAGGTTACGCAATGCGCAATGCTCGGGTAACTGAGTTGATTGAAGTTCCTCAGAAAGGAGCCACAACTATGGCAGCCCTGTTTGAACTATCCTGTAAAAAGTATTCACAGAATCAATTTCTTGGAACAAGGAAGTTTATGGGAAGGGAATTTGTCACAGCTAGTGATGGACGGAAGTTTGAGAAGCTTCACTTGGGAGATTATGAATGGCAAACTTACAGAGAAGTGTTTGATCGTGCTTGCAACTTTGCATCTGGGCTTATTAATCTAGGTCATAATGTGGATAGCCGTGCTGCAATTTTTTCAGATACTCGCGCAGAGTGGTTTATAGCCTTTCAGGTCAATTTTTTTTAATGCCTGATTTGTGGTGTCTGTTGTCGTTTCTTTTATTTTTGTGTATGAAGTTGTGAGTGCACAGGCAGTTCTAAAAATAGTTGGTTTTGGATTCCAGGGATGCTTCCGGCAGAATGTTACTGTTGTTACTATTTATTCTTCACTAGGAGAGGACGCCCTAATTCACTCCCTCAATGAGGTTGGTGGTAAAATCACTGCTTTCCTGTTCTTCATGAGTTTATTTAACCATGAACATATGGGTGATTTATATTATAAAAATTACACTGTATACCTATAAAAAAAAGAAACTCCTCATTAGTGCTTTTTAACAGACCCAGGTATCGACATTGATCTGTGATGCCAAGCAGTTGAAAAAGCTGGCCGCAATAAGCTCAAGCCTAAACACTATTCAAAATGTTATTTATTTTGAAGATGAGGGAAGTTCAGATACTAGCATTTCTGGAAGTATGAGCAGTTGGAAAGTTGCATCCTTTTCTGAAGTTGAGAAGCTTGGACAGAAGAGTATGGTTCATCCAAGGTTACCTTCCAAAAATGATATTGCTGTTGTCATGTATACAAGTGGCAGTACAGGTCTACCAAAGGTTTGTTTCGCTTCCTGACCCTTATTGCAAATCTGTTGTTTGCTATTTGAGATCCAGAACAATCATATTTTGTAAATCTGTCCGTTTGGCCATCTGTTGAAAATAGTATGTTGCTTTCTTTTGGATTGCAGATTCCCAAAGACAACATAGTTTAGAAACTTGAGTACTTTACTTACTATGATGTAAGAACTCGTATGCAAATCCTTCTCCATGTATTCACAAGTCTTATCTATCTGGCCATGTGCCCATTCTCAAATCAACATTAGTTGAATAATGTACTGTAAAATATTGGAGCATGACTAGTTATTTCCTATTACCCAATGTTGTTCATTTTCCTTTAAATGATTTTAGTTTATAATGATGTAGGGTGTCATGATAACTCATGGGAACATTGTAGCCACTACTGCAGCTGTCATGACAGTGGTTCCAAGTCTGGGTAGCACTGATGTATACTTGGCGTACTTGCCCCTAGCTCACGTTTTCGAATTGGCTGCTGAGGTACCTTTGTTTTAATATTTGTATTACTACTTTACATTTATTAAATTGTAATTATGATGTGCTTGTCCAGTCTGTGATGCTGGCTGCAGGTTGTTCAATTGGTTATGGTTCAGCATTGACTTTCACAGACACTTCAAATAAAATTAAGAAAGGAACCAAGGGAGATGCAACTATGTTAAAGCCAACCATCATGACAGCAGTTCCTGCTATTTTAGATCGTGTTCGAGATGGAGTTCTGAAAAAGGTGAAGTGGATATTATTCACCTTGTATGTGGTTGTTTAGCATCTGTGATTCAACCATATAGGTCTAGTATCCTTTCTAGGCTAATCACTTTGAAGTATTGTAGGTTGAGGAGAAAGGTGGGCTAGCAAAGAATCTTTTTAACTTCGGATTTAGACGGCGACTGGCAGCTGTAGAAGGAAGCTGGTTTGGGGCTTGGGGTTTGGAAAGGATGGTGTGGGATGCCGTTGTCTTCACAAAGATACGCTCAATACTCGGAGGACGCATTCGCTTTATGCTTTGTGGTGGTGCTCCATTGTCTGCTGAGTCACAGCGGTTCATCAATATCTGCATGGGGTAAGTGCATTCTCATCTTGAGATAACCAGATAGTTGAACAAATAACCTCTCTTTTTTTCTTCATAGATATTAATGCCAATAATTGAAGTGAGCCCTCTATTTGATTAGGGCAAATGCATTTTCTGGGTGGAAAGTGCTTATGTGCTTATAATGTGTTGGGAGTAGTATCTGTACCTATTTGTTTATCATTGTACAATTCATATTGTCACAAGTGTGCTGTTGATTCTAATCATGTGTAAAATGTAGTTAATTTTGCATGCCATGGTTTTTAAACAGGGCTCCTATTGGGCAAGGATATGGCTTGACAGAAACATTTGCTGGAGCTACATTTTCTGAGTGGGATGACACAACAGTGGGCCGTGTTGGCCCACCCCTTCCTTGTGGCTACATTAAGGTATATTAAATTACTTATTTTCTGGGAAAAAAGTTACTGAAAATTTATGACCAGAGCAGGATTTTTTAAAAGGAGAATATTATCTGAGTGTCATGCCCAGCACATTATTCAGTTATTCTAGCTTTTGTTCTGAGAGTACTGTCTTCCTTTTTATTCTTAGATGATTAGTCCTAATTGACTACTTCCTATGAGTATGAGAATATATGTTTATATCTGACTTTTAGTTTCAATTTCTGCAAGTTTCACTGAACAAAGGAAGACGTGATATTGTACATCTTATCAGGAATTTATGCTGTATATGTGTGTGATATACTAGGTAGGATTTAGAGTTGAATATTAAAGCTGTCTTTTATTTGATGATGCAGCTTGTTTCTTGGAAAGAAGGAGGATACTTGGCATCTGACAAGCCTATGCCTCGTGGGGAGATTGTAGTAGGGGGATTTAGTGTAACTGCTGGTTACTTTAAGAATCAAGAAAAGACTGATGAGGTGTACAAGGTGAATTCTCTAATGGACCTGTATGCTTTTTTCTGTATATGTGCATGTGTTTCATCATGATCTTCATTCATCGCAGCCTCTAGATAGGGGCACTGAACTGATGATTGGTGACTCATTACATGCTACAGGTTGATGAGAAGGGCATGCGCTGGTTTTATACGGGTGACATTGGAATGTTTCATCCTGATGGATGCCTTGAAATTATAGATAGGAAGAAGGATATCGTTAAACTCCAGCATGGAGAGTACATTTCCCTTGGAAAGGTGCGTTTAAAATTTATATATTATTTCTGGTAAATTATGTTGCCAGACAAAGCACCCTGTAACTTTCTGTGGGATGCTAAATACATTGGTTGCTGCCTTGCTTGCAGGTTGAGGCTTCGTTACAATCAAGTAATTACGTGGATAATATTATGGCATATGCAGATCCCTCCCACAACTACTGCATAGCTTTAGTTGTCCCTGCACGTCAGGCCCTCGAGAAGTGGGCCCAAGAAGCCGACATCAAATACAATGATTTTTCTGAGCTGTGTGGAAAAGCTGAAACAGTCACTGAGGTTCAGCAATCCCTCTCTAAGGTCTGTTCATCTTTACTTAATATCCACTAGATGATTGCTGAAAGTTGAGAGCCTTTTTGTCCGATCTAAATATGAAAAATCTTGTACAGGTAGCAAAGGCAGCAAAATTGGACAAGTTTGAAACTCCTGCAAAGATTCAGTTGCTAGCCGATCCATGGACACCCGAGTCTGGATTGGTTACTGCTGCTATGAAGATTAAGAGGGAACAGATCAAGTCCAAGTTCAAAAATGAGCTGCAGAAGTTGTATGCGTGAACAAGAATGGTTTATGTGTTTCCCTAGGTTGCGCTATATATTTTGGTATTTGTTGGTCCAAAATTTTCTATATCTCAGTAATTTCAACGCTATTACTTTTGCACCTGAAATCATCTGTTCCGATCCCCCTACCCTGATATCGCTTGTATAAAAAAATGCGGCTACTTCTAAGTTTTAGTTTGATGCGGTTGAATGGCATGAAAGAGGGAGCAAGCATGTTTCACATGATAGTTGGGAAGAATAATATGCTAGAGCACAACTGCTGCCTAAGATAACTGAAAAGATTCTTGGTGCCTAATTACAATGACCACAAAAAGTATAAAACGGAAATGAGTTTCATATCCTTCAAACTTGGACATTGTTGGTAGAAACTACGTTGTTTAAATGGTAATTACAACATGCATCTAAAGCAATGTGAAAATCCTAATTCTTCGATGTGTTAAGCTACATCAAGCTTCAAGCATCTAATAAGTCTCCCATCAGAAGAAAGATCTGAGTTCCACTTGTATGAGAAGCTAATTGTGGTATGTATAACTGGGATAACATTAAAAATGTTCCTGAATGATTGTATACGTTCCTTGCCTGTAGAGTAAGCTTCATCCATCTTCTTCATGGTGCAATTTCGGATCAGTAGGGCTCGGTGAATTAGCTTCTGTTGATAGAGATGGCCGTAAGGCAAGATACAGAGCAGGGCCTATGAGTGGCACCAATGACACAAAGAGAAGCCAAAAACCTTTGTCAAACCTGCAAAAGAGCGTGTGAATATTGCGCCACAATAACCATTGCTAGAGGACTTTTGAACAGAAACTTAGGAGAAATATAAAAATAAAAACAATCACCATTTCCGGGACGTCATATCGTTATAGACCCAGAATGGAGCAAATGCAGATAGCAGAGTGAAATCAAGGCTCATCACATGGATCTGCATCATGAAGTTCCCAAATGTGGGACATTTTAGTGAGGTCTTACATGTTTGCATTAAACTAATAATGATGAAAAAGAAGCACTTGAGCACGTAAGTTATAGGAAAATGCAGACGTTCAATGTGTTGCATGATAGCCATCCTTTTCAAATATAAGAAACTAAAGAAATTCCGGTGAAATATGTGTTAATGGTTGAGTTACTTACAAATTTACTTCCATTGAAGTACTGATAATATTCCTTCCAGTCAGCCCCATCGGCTAGACCTGCATAGATAACGATGCCCAGTCCTGCAGCAAGTGATATCTGATGTGTAATGGAGTTACTTGCATTTTCCAAAACAAAGTGAAAAATCGATGTTACTGCAGTTATATTCAGCTATCATTAGTACAGCAACAATAACAGCTGCATGTTTAAATCAATCTTTTGATATATCACAAACAACATAAAAGCATGAAGAAGAAGTGAGAAGTTTCTTACCCAAGCAGTTAATTTAGATTCAAGAAAGTTGAGAGGCCATTTTGTCAGCTCACTTTCATCAACAGGAGGTGGTGGTGGTCTCCAAAGCACAAAATAGGGAAGAAGAGCATAAGCCCCACCAAAGAATGAAAGTATCAAGAAAGGCCAGACAGGAACTTTGCTTTTTGAGCTACAAATAAAAGGATGGATAATTCAGATAAAATCCGATTGTGAAATATTGATGGACAGGAAACTTAAAGAACATTGCCACAGCTTCAGATACAAGGGTGGAAATTCCTCCAAGAAAATACTGAATATATTAAGGGTGGAAATATCCAAGATTCATCTCAGATACACTACAAACAGAAATTAGAATCCTAATCACAAAACAAAAGGAAAATGGGGGCACAAGAAGTACATAACATCATCAAAGAATTGAATGAGAAGCAAAGAAAATAACATTACCTTCTCCCTGTTGGAAGCAGCAACATGCTATACACCAAAGGCCACAAACCCATTATGTACCAGACGGACACGAGAACTTCATTCATTCTGAAACCATCATCTCCCTTCAAATTCAAGAGTTTCTTTAAGAAATACATGTCCTGTGACTGAAAATATTAAAGGACCATCCGTTAAGAATACGAAATGTGGGATGATAGAAAAGCTTGTTTTGTAGTCGTTGCAAAGATCAAATGAATAACAGGGACTTCAAATGTTTGTGGACGTGCTCTCACTGTCTCACACCAGTTTACTTAGAAGAAAGAAATAGTTCAATAAAAAATTTACTCCAGCTAGGGATTATTGGTTTTTCCATATTCACGATTTAGGACAGCAGAATGAAGGAGAACCAGAAGCTTTAATTCATCTTAGGAAGGACAGTCAGCCATGATAGTGTCTTAGACATTTGAACAGTTTCACTTGTTGCTTTTAATAGTGTCTTAGACATAAGTAATCATTTCAGATCGGAACATTATTCTCTCAATACAAGAAATTAAACCTTCTAAAGGTAATTTAGTCAACACAAAAAAAATAAGCAGAACAACAACAAAAGCATAAATTGCAATGAAATGTCTTTGCTCCTAGCTACAACTACTTCAACAAAGCAGATCGAATTCTGGCTTATTAAGTTGCAAAGAAATGAAATACTAAACAAAAGAACTTATATATATATATATATATATATATATATTAAAAATTCATAATTCTACAATACCGGGGTCTGGTCTGGAGCAAGATTGAACACATAGTACAGCAGTGCACCCCACAACACAAAGAGCAAAACTGAGGTTGTCCAGCTCCCTCCATCAGCACCATTTTCACTCTTACCAAGTTCACTTTCCAAGGAAGCACTCTCGTTCAGAACTGGGTCTTCTGGTTTCTGACTATTTAAGGTACTCTGACAAATTTGAAGAGGACCCTTTTGAAATGTAAAGATTGAAGTTTTACCATTGTGGGTTCCAGAAAAGATTGAAACTTTTGAGGTTGTTTTGGAATGTGAAATTCTGGCCTTTAGGTTTTGGGTTTGTAATGAAGTTCTGAAAGTTGGGTTTTTGAGAGGAAGAGATGGGAAGGTGGAGAAGAAGTTGCAGCAGATGAGGTTGGCATTAGCCAACATGTTGGAAGATTGAAAGATTATAGGATTTTGATATTCCAATTCATGCTGTAGCTTTTTAGTAGTGAGCTGAGTCTACCAAAACGGTGTCGTCTCAAGGTTTCAGACCATGACAAGAAAGGTCATAGCGCGCCTTTAATAACTGCAAAAACGACCACAAACCAATAACCTCAGATAAGGCACTTCTTTTTACTCTGGCTTTGGATAGCCATGGCTGAAGCTTCAAGAGTTCTGCAAACCACTCTCATTCCCAGTTTCCATTCACAACACAAAGTCTCACATTTCAAAATTTCCGTAGAAACCCAAATTCAGTGCTCAGTCTCCACATGTGACAGCACCAGAAACAGAGTGACCCAGAAGATCCATGGGCCTGTGACATTGATTCCTTGTAAAACGCTTCTCCTTTGCAGAAATGGCTGACTGTGTCAGGCTGTCCACCCCAGAAAATAGCCATATACAAAGTTGAAGAGGGGGAGAGAGGACTTGTGCTGTGCCTCCTATTTTTTATTTATTTATATTTTTACTTTTGATCACTGCAGAATCAGTAAGATTTTTTTTAAAGAAAATTTGTTGGAGAGTTACTCACTTTCTTTTTCTCTTAATTAGAAAAGTGATTTGGCAGCCAGTAATTATGTGCACTGTGGGAGCAAATTTCCCCACGAGAATATTCGCCCAAGATTCCTTCGTCTTCTCCGCCTCTCTTTCTCTCTGCAAAACAGATCGGAGTAAAAGGACCACACCCGGGGGTGTTGGCCAAAGGCCCTCCGATGCCTAAGTTAGGTAGGGTAATTCAAGGAAAACCGGGTGGCTGGAGCAGTGTGTGGTGGCCGGAGCCTTGTGTGAGAGAGAGAAAGAGAGGAGGTGGTTAGAGTTTTTGAGAAATAATTTCTGCAGAGTTTTAGTAGGAATTTAGACGTACCTCATCCTTGTGCGTAACCAGGTATTTATAGTGGCCTTGGAGAGGTTGGTGGGGTTGGTGTAGTTGGTGAGGTTGGTGTGGTTGGTGGGGTTGGTGCATTTAGGGATTATGGATTTAACCAAATCCCTAATTAAATTGGGGATCAAGTAACCCCCAATTTGATTAGGTAATTCCCAATTAGGTTAAGTAACTCCTAATTAGGTCAAATAATTCCCAAATTGATTGGCCTAATTAATTGACCTAGGGTTTTGATTTAATTAGGTTCCCACAAATGCCCCCCCAGCTTCTGCATGACGCGTGGTGGCATGTAGGAGATGTAAATTATCCGTTGGGCTGTCCAGTTGTAACTGGGCTTCCTTCGTGGACTTGGGCTCTCGCGTAGAGGAGGCTTTTTACTCGGGTTGTCCAGCTGTAACTAGGCTGGAGGTGAGCGATCTGCCGCTGGAGCAGGTGGCAGTTTGGGTCGTCTTTTTTGTGGTTGATCCAAATTGCTTCAATTCCTTCTTCTTTTTGTGCCATGAACTAGGATCAGTATGAGTCAAGGCGATCATGTGCGAAGCACGAACGTGTTGAAAGTCAGCGGCAGATAGGAAGAGAAGGTTGGCGACGGTCCGCTCGTTCTTCTCACCTATTGTGATGGTAAGTTGCATCCTTTTGATATGCTACAGTTGCCATGGAATTCTTTGTTGTGTATCTGACTAACTTCCATCTTCTGCTTGCAGAGAATGACATCTGCAAGAAACTCGATCTCAGCCCGAACATGACCAAGGTTCAGTAAGCTCTGAACATCCCTATCAGGTTCCTTGAATGGCACTGGTTGCTGAGCAAACATCGAAAGGAGGTTGGTGGTCTGCCCCCTGTCGGAGATGTTGGAAGATGGAAGCTGTATGGCTCGGGCCTAGATGATCTGCTAGTTGAGCAGGTGGAGTCCTCGACCGAACTTCCTCCTTCTGCCACTAGCAAGTCTTCTTTAATGGGGGGTCTAATGTGCTGAGAAGGTCCCCATGGGAGTTGCTCCTTTTTCATCTGCTGGGAAGCAAGGTTTGGGTTGTCTGTGCTGATCTGGGAATCAAGCTGAGAGGACTGTACCTCTGCCTTGCAACCGCGAAGGTTTGGGTTATCTATGCTCCACGAACAGTCAAGCGCGGGGCTGACTCAATGTTGCAAGTTGCAGCCAAAAGAGCTAAAGAGTCGTCTGCTCGAGCAAAATGTCCTTCAGTTGCACGAATTGCCGGTCCAGGAGTTGGTGACACTTTGCTGGTCAATTTTGGTACTTATGTTGAAGCCACGGAGGCGTCCAAGCATGAAATTTCTGCTAATGCATACAAGCTGGGATACTTGGACTGCAGGAACGGTGCTTTTCCTTGTTGCCCTCTCGAACATGAGGATGGTGAGTAGCTCTATCTCGACTTGCTGCTCAAAGTGAGCAGATCAATGCCGTGAATGTAGAAGCAGTTGAAGAGCAGGTGGCAGATGAAGCTGCAATGGAGGAAGACAACGCCAAAGGTGGTGCGGCTAATGAGGTTTAGGGCAGATGCGGAGGAGCAGGCAGCTGAGCAGATGGTGCCGGTTGAGCAAAATGAGGCTTATTTCTTGTTGAACTTGGCTGATTGGCCGTTTTGTTATGGAATTTTCAGTTGTCTTTCGAACTTCAATTCTCATTGTATCTTGTAAGTGTGCATCCGGAGACATAGCACTTGAAAGAGACTCCATTGAGTTTGTACTTGTGAAGTAGCTTGCCTGCAATGGGGAGAAGGCTCGTCGCCTGTGTGTGTATATCAGGGACATAACGCATGAAAATGACTCCATTGAGTTTGTGCTCCTGGGAGCAGCTTGTCTGCAATGAAGGTAAGGCTTGCTGCCTGTATGTCGGGGACATAGCGCTTGGAAAAAAGACTCCATTGAGTTCGTGCTCCGGGGAGCAGCTTGTCTGCAATGGAGGTATGGCTTGTCGCCTACGAGCGTATGTCGGGGACATAGCTCTTAAAAAAAAAGACTCCATTGAGTTCGTGCTCCGGGGAGCAGCTTGTCTGCAATGGAGGTAAGGCTTGTCGCCTACGAGCGTATGTCGGGGACATAGCTCTTAAAAAGACTCCATTGAGGTCGTGCTCCGGGGAGCAGCTTGTCTGCAATGGAGGTAAGGCTTGTCGCCTACGAGCGTATGTCGGGGACATAGCTCTTAAAAAGACTCCATTGAGTTCGTGCTTCGGGGAGCAGCTTGTCTGCAATGGAGATAAGGCTTGTCGCCTGTGAGGGATGTCGGGGACATAGCTCTTAAAAAAGACTCCATTGAGTTCGTGCTCCGGGGAGCAGCTTGTCTGCAATGGAGGTGAGGCTTGTCGCCTGTGAGCGTATGTCGGGGACATAGCTCTTGAAGAAGACTCCATTGAGTTTGTGCTCCGAGGAGCAGCTTGTCTGCAATGGAGGTGAGGCTTGTCGTCTGTGTGCGTATGTCGGGGACATAGCGCTTGAAAAAGACTTCATTGAGTTTGTGCTTCGAGGAGCAGCTTGTTTGCAATGGAGGTATGGTTTGCCGCCTGTGCGCGTATGTCGGGGACATAGCGCTTGAAAAAGACTCCATTGAGTTTGTGCTCCGAGGAGCAGCTTGTCTGCAATGGAGGTATGGCTTTCCGCCTGCTTGGAGTCAAGCTGGTAAGCTGCCACTCGAACAATGGCCTTCTTGTTGTGGTAAGATGTGAGCTGCTGCTAGTAAGTTGCAACTCGAACAACGACCTTCTTATTATAGCAAGATGTGAGCTACTGCTGGTGAGCTACAACTCGAACAATGGCCTTCTTGTTGGGGCAAGATGTTAGCTGCTGCTCGAACAATGGCCTTCTTGTTGTGGTAAGATGTGAGCTCTGCAACAAAGTC
>NC_047652.1:17873412-17876534 GCF_902201215.1 Prunus dulcis
TAATGTTCTGGATGGTGATTTGAACGGTCTGGTGCACTTGGCAAACCGTAGTTGTACGTGCAGGAAGTTTGACTTGGAGCAACTCCCGTGCAAGCATGCTATTGCGGTATGTCGGCACTTGAATTTGAACCCCTACTCCTTTGCCTCTTCTTATTATACACGAGCTACATGGGCAGCTGCATATGCTGAATCTATTTATCCTGTACCACCTAAAGGCACATGGGTTATTCCCGAACATTTGAACAATGTCAAAATCCTTCCTCCTGTTTGTAAGGTTATGCCGGGCCGTCGCAAAATGCAAAGAGTACCTTCCAAAGGAGAGGACTCCCGGCAAAAAAAATGCTCAAGGTGTGGTGTGAAGGGCCACTACCGAAATACATGCAAACAATCTGTCCCTCTCAAGAACTGAAGTGTCTAATTGCGCATATTGCACAGTTGTTCAGTTTGTACCTCACTTGTCATCAACTGTGAAGTTCATGAATAGGTTCGGTGATGCTGCAGGGATGGAAGTCCGTCAATTAAACGGTCATGTGAAGCATATGGAACAAGGTAACAAGTTCCTTGCAATGAGAGCCTATTATTAGTAGCAATTTGTTAACATACAGTTGTACCTGTTTTATTGAAACCAGCTGTTATTTAACACTGTTCCACTGGCCAATGTGTCATACAGATTAGCATTTCTATTCGTTTGTGATGTACCTTTTATTTTCATTTAAATTGTATTCGATTTGGTGTTGTGAAATGTGATTGTAGTCACGTTGGCATCACTTGGTTTCCTTTCCTACACAACGTTATGTCCTGTCTTTATATGCATCGTATTGGTATTGTATTGTACCTTTGTTGCCATCGTATTGGTATTGTATTGTACCTTTGTTGCCATCGTATTGGTATTGTATTGTACCTTTGTTGCACGGCCATTGGTAGTGTAATGACAACGGTTTCTGTCCCAAATGAAAGGGCCTAGAAGGCTAACTAAAATGTAATCTCGTACATAAAACGTATTTCAAATGCAAATGTTACGCAATTAGTGGGAGCGTCATTGTACTTCATGATTTCTCATTGTTCTGATTGCCATAGACCAAACTATCTATAGTTTTTGGGAAACTATCCATGCAGGTACACATGGTGAACACATCACTACTATCGTTATATGGACTTTTCAAATAGTTAATTATTCACTTCAAGTCACACACACAGAGGAACAAACCCTTCCCCATTTGTGTGTGATTAGTGCCTATGGACTCTGGTACCTATAACTCTTCCAATCCAACCTGTTTTGCAAAATAACAAAGTCAGTTATTAGTGTTCTATATTGTTGGGCACAGTGTCCGTGGTTTGTATCCAATTGCCTTAAGGTATCAATACATGTCCCATATTTCCATGGATATTCCACGCGTCATAACCATCGATCTGTCCGAAACCCTCCATATACACGACCATTGCTAGAGTCACTGTTTTTAAGTACTCACATGTAGAGGCTATAATATGAGGTGTATTTCCATAAAGCAGCAATATAACAGTACTATAAGCACAATACGATTACAATATGTGTCAATAATTATACAATACAAACACAATATACACCCGTTATGCTTCTAATATGAGGCCAATAAACGTTTCATAAGCACACCTCCACGTTACAGTACTTCATATGTATACAAACCAAGTAATTTCCCACTCAACGGTGAGAATAAGAGGAAGGCGTAAACAAGGCACCACATTCATACAAAAGCCACCAAATACATACAAAATGATTCCACCCGTACTTACCCTGACCCAGCTACAGAAACCCTTCCACAAAATCACCATGTTTACAGGTCCATGAATAGATCCAATTCTTTGGTCTTCTTCCTCGCTGCATGCACAAGGATATGATCAGCCATTCCCTGGCCACCCTTATTCAGCACCTGCCAGACACCACCAACATCTATTTCGCTCCAATTGTAGTCTGGTGACACGACGGAAGCATAATCCCGGAACATCTCGAACCCATTGTTAAAACATTCAACCAGTTCATGGTTAAATTCTTCAGATTCAGTGAATTTTTGGACAGCATCTTTCTTTGTTTCTTCCAATTGTAACGTCAACGAGGCTAACTTCGCGCTTCGACTTTGGGCTTTCATTGTTTGCTTAACTTCTCTAGCAAATGCTTTGTTCAGCTTGTTCGTCAAGTTGCCCATCCCCTGGCCATGAATATCGCATTTGGTTTCCCACCAATCCGTTGCCGTACACAAATATTGGAGGTGATGCTTCACTTCAGCTATTTTCTTTAGCGGATCAATGTTGTCTGCCTCACTTCCGGATGACGTGGGATCGTTATTTGGAGTCCCAGGTGGAGATGGGAAAGGGACATGCCATGGCTGGTCTCCTGGGTAACTAACAACCTCGTTTGGAGGGATTACGTCTGACATCTTCAACTTCAAATGGGGATAACGCACACATGCACCCTGAAAAACAGTTCACGTTACAAAATCAATCTGGAGCTTCCTTTTCGTTACCAACAATAGGGTGAGATTTAGTACAGCTTTGGTGTATGATATATATGGAATTGAATGAGTAGGTTAGACCCTCTTATATAGAAGGAGTTGTCTGTTTTATATTGCTTTCAATGACTACATTACAAAATCAATCTTCTGTCATTACTCCTTTCTGTCACTGACAGCATTGTCAAATGCCCATTACAGTCGGACCAAATACGAAAATACACACCTGTCAACGTCAGGCGGGATGAATCTACCTACAAATACTTTCATGGTCCATTTTTGTAATTGGCCAATTACTTGTCAAATTACCGTACTCATATATTTGGGACAATTTGTAGGTTTGGTACAGGAGGGAAATTGGGGAAAGAGGACAAAAGGAATAAATTGCAAATTCAACATGGGTCCCATACAACAACCACCAACCAATGGTAAAGAATAGTTCTATACAGCTGCTATTATGCACAGGCCAAGTCAAATGTGTTGCCCAACAACTCCCGCCAATAACTCCCGCCTAAAATTGGACCCAATAACTGCCGCCTCTTCATGACAGTCATTTACTCCTGGTCATTAATACCTCCCACTATTTAATTGTAACCCAGCTGCATCCACCCAACTTTTCCATCACAGTTACTCCGTCAA